>NW_028317930.1:300000-507500 GCF_062004578.1 Staurois parvus | reverse complement strand
ACTGGTATCAAGTTTCCTTGATGACTTCTCTGCCTGGCTGCCTTACTTTCTCTATTCTGAAATTCCCACTATCATTTTTGGTGACTTAAACAGCCCTGTTAATCTTAACACTGCTGCTACCTCTAAACTTCTGAGCCTAACCATTTCTTTTGACCTAAAACAATGGACACATGCTTCTACTCACTCGAATGATAACTGGCTCGACCTTGTATTCTCCTGCCTATGCACTCCTTGCAACCTCACCAACTTTCCTCTTCCTCTCTCTGATCACTCCCTTGTTAGCTTCACTTTCTCCTTTGCTTCCTCCTCCTTCCAACTTTCAAACATTTACCCATAGAAACCTTCGTTATAACCCTTCTCTTCTTTTTTCAGCAACAGATTGCCTTTATGACAAAATCTCAGCCCTGTCCTGCCCCAAACTGGTCACTTCTGTCTACAATAGTTCACGGTCATCCACCTGGACCCATTGGCCCCCCACTACACACAAAATTAGGCCCCAACTGCTACAGCCCTGGCAAATAGACAATACCAGATGCCTCAAAAAACATAGCCACGCTCTTGAGCATTTTATGGCGTAAGACTAAGACCCAGCAAGACTTCGACCAATATAAATCTGCCCTTCAAAAATACAATTCTTGTCTCCACACTGCCAAACAGACCTATTTTATCAATCTCATTAACACCCACTCACACAATCCCCGTCAACTCTTTTCTACCTTTAACTCTCTACTTCGTCGTTCTCTACCGCCACCCACTAACTCACTCTCTGCCCAGGTGATCGCTAATCATTTAAAAAATAAGATTGATACAATTCGTGACGAGATCTCCACTGTACAGATACAGTGGGGCAAAAAAGTATTTAGTCAGCCACCAATTGTGCAAGTTCTCCCACTTAAAAAGATGCGAGAGGCCTGTAATTGGCATCATAGGTAGACCTCAACTATGAGAGACAAAATGAGAAAAAAAATCCAGACAATCACATTGGCTGATTTGGAAAGAATTTATTTGCAAATTATGGTGGAAAATAAGTATTTGGTCACCTACAAACAAGCAAGATTTCTGGCTCTCACAGACCTGTACCTTCTTCTTTAAGAGGCTCCTCTGTCCTGCACTCATTACCTGTATCAGTGGCACCTGTTTGAACTTGTTATCAGTATAAAAGACACCTGTCCACAACCTCAAACAGTCACACTCCAAACTCCACTATGGTGAAGACCAAAGAGCTGTCGAAGGACACTAGAAACAAAATTTTAGACCTGCACCAGGCTGGGAAGACTGAATCTGCAATAGGCAAGCAGCTTGGTGTGAACAAATCAACTGCGGGAGCAATAATTAGAAAATGGAAGACATACAAGACCACTGATAATCTCCCTCGATCTGGGGCTCCACGCAAGATCTCACCCCGTGGGGTCAAAATGATCACAAGAACGGTGAGCAAAAATCCCAGGACCACACGGGGGGACCTAGTGAATGACCTGCAGAGAGCTGGGACAAAGGCTACCATCAGTAACACACTACGCCGCCAGGGACTCAGATCCTGCAGTACCAGACGTGTCCCCCTGCTTAAGCCAGTACATGTCCGGGCCCGTCTGAAGTTTGCTAGAGAGCATTTGGATGATCCAGAAGAGAATTGGGAGAATGTCATATGGTCAGATGAAACCAAAATAGAACTGTTTGGTAGAAACAGAACTCGTCGTGTTTGGAGGAGAGAGAATGCTGAGTTGCATCCAAAGAACACCATACCTACTGTGAAGCATGGGGGTGGCAACATCATGCTTTGGGGCTGTTTCACCGCAAAGGGACCAGGACAACTGATCCATGTACAGGACAGAATGAATGGGGCCATGTATCGTGAGATTTTGAGTACAAACCTCCTTCCATCAGCAAGGGCATTGAAGATGAAACGTGGCTGGGTCTTCCAACATGACAATGATCCCAAACATACCGCCCGGGCAATGAAGGAGTGGCTTCGTAAGAAGCATTTCAAGGTCCTGGAGTGGCCTAGCCAGTCTCCAGATCTCAACCCCATAGAAAACCTTTGGAGGGAGTTTAAAGTCCGTGTTGCCCAGCGGCAGCCCCAAAACATCACTGCTCTAGAGGAGATCTGCATGGAGGAATGGGCCAACATACCAGCAACAGTGTGTGCCAACCTTGTGAAGACGTACAGTAAACATTTGACCTCTGTCATTGCCAACAAAGGATATATAACAAAGTATTGAGATGAACTTTTGATATTGACCAAATACTTATTTTCCACCATAATTTGCACATAAATTCTTTCCAAATCAGCCAATGTGATTGTCTGGATTTTTTTTCTCATTTTGTCTGAGGTCTACCTATGATGCCAATTACAGGCCTCTCTCATCTTTTTAAGTGGGAGAACTTGCACAATTGGTGGCTGACTAAATACTTTTTTGCCCCACTGTATCTCCCTCACCCTACACTCCTTGTCAACCTGTACAACCTGTACAATATATACTTCCCTTGTTTAACCCAGCTACTATAGAGGAGGTTGGTAAACTTTTCTAAATATATATCACAAGATGCAGCGCTAATGACTATAACATATATGCATAAATCAAGAAATCTGTCATAAATGACTAAACAGTTGAAAGTTCATAATTTTATGAACTTTCAACTGTTTAGTCATTTATGACAGATTTCTTGATTTATGCATATATGTTATAGCATTTTATGAACTTTCAACTGTTTAGTCATTTATGACAGATTTCTTGATTTATGCATATATGTTATAGTCATTAGCGCTGCATCTTGTGATATATATTGTTTTGAGGGTGTTTGGTACCTTATGTTCAGCTACTATATAGATGCGCTCGTATTTATTCTTTTTGATTTGCATATTTAAACTTTTCTAAAGCCCACCTAACACCTGCCCCTGGACCCTCTTGCCTTGCAAATACTTCGGTCACCCTCTGGCTCTATCCTTCATTCTTTAACTCATATCTTCAATCTCTCCCTTTCTACTGGCATCTTCCCCAACTCTCTAAAACATGCGCTAGTCACCCCCATACTTAAAAAAGCCTCACTGGACTCCGCCAATCTTGGCAACCTAAGACCCATCTCCTTACTCCCTTTTTGCCTCCAAATTCTTTGAACGTCTAGCCTACAAACGGCTGAGCTGCCACTTTATTGAAAATAACCTTCTCGATCCCCTTCAGTCTGGATTTCGCCCACAACACTCCACAGAAACTGTTCTCCTAAAACTCACAAACAACTTAGTAACCACTAAAACCAATGGTCAATATTCCATACTCTTGCTCTTGGACCTTTCCGCTGCCTTTGACACAGATGACCACCCCCTCCTCCTCAAAAAAACTCTATTTACTTGGTCTCCGTGACTATACTCTCCGTTGGTTTTAATCTTACCTATCTCACCATACCTTCAGTGTTACAACTCTACTTCCTTCTCTCACTGTCTGGGTGCCCCAAGGTTCTGTCCTTGGACCTCTCCTATTCTCAATCTGCACTTCTTCCTTGGGTCAGCTGATAGCTTCCCATGGTTTCCAATACCATTTCTATGCTGATGACACACAAATCTATCTCTCTACTCCTCAGCTCACCCCATCAGTTTCCACACGTATCACCGATTTACTAACCGACATATCAGACTGGATGTCACACCACTTCCTAAAACTCAATCTATCCAAAACTGAGCTCATAATATTTCCTACCCCACGAGCCTCTTCCCCTGATTTCTCAGTCAGGATCAGTAACACCACTATCAACCCATCCCTGCACGCCATGGTGCTAGGTGTAACCCTGGATTCTGAACTACCCTTTCAGGCCCACATCCAATCCCTATACAAATCATGCCGCCTCAACCTCCGCAACATCTCCAGAATATGCCCCTTTTTAACCAATGATACCACAAAGTTCCTAATTCACTCCCTGGTAATCTCTCGCCTCGACTACTGCAACTCCCTCCTCATTAGCTTACCTTTACATAGGCTATCCCCCCTCCAGTCCATCATGAATACTGCTGCCAGGCTCATCCACCTTACCAACCGTTCAGTGTCTGCTACTTCTCTCTGCCAATCCCTCCACTGGCTTCCACTCACTCAACTAATAATCTTCAAAATACTAACAGCAACTTACAAAGCCATCCACAGCTCTGCCCCCAGCTACATCACCAACACTGGTCTCAATATATCAACCAAACCGCGCTCTTCGATCCTCCCAAGACCTTCTGCTCTCTAGTTCCCGTGTCACCTCCTCCCATGCTCGCCTCCAAGACTTCTCCCGAGCTTCTCCCATTCTATGGAACTACCTACCCCAATCTGTCTGGCTTCTCCTAATCGATCCATCTTTAGCCGATCCCTGAAAACCTCTCTCTTTAAAGAAGTCTATCCTGCTTCTACCTAGTAAACCTCCATTTATTTCCTCCATCAGTTCATCCCCCCACAGCTATTACCTTTTGTATCACTCAACCCTTCCTCCTAGATTGTAAGCTCTAACGAGCAGGGTCCTCTGTTTCCTCTTGTACCAATTTGTATTATAACTGTAATGTCTACCTTCATTTTGTAAAGCGCTGCAGAAAATGTTGGCGCTATATAAATCATGTATAATAATAATGTATTTTATTTGGATTTTATGTGATAAACCAACACAAAGTGGTACATAATTGTAAAGTGAAAGGCAAATGATAAATGGTTTTCAAAATGTTTTACAAATAAATATGTGAAAAGTGTGGCGTACATTTTGTATTCAGCCTTCCTAAGTCAATACTTTGTAGAATCACCTTTCTCTGCAATTACAGCTGCTAGTCTTTTTGGGTATGTGTCTACCAGCTTTGCTTTGCACATCTATAGAGTGAAACTGTTGCCCATTCTTTGCAAAATAGCTCAAGCTCTGTAAGATTGGATGGAGATGGTCTGTGAACAGCAATTTTCAAGTCTTGCCACAGGTTCTCAACAGGGGCGTAGATAAGGGGGAAGTCAGGAGGTCTGAACTCCCCCCAGAGGATAGTTGCCAACCATCCCTGCAGCCCTCAATTTCCACTCGCTCACGAGTGGAAATAAGGTGGGTAGCGGCAGCAGTGCCCGGACTAGGGGTGTACGGGAGGGGCGGCAGTCTGGGCAATGACAAGCAGGGATCTCCTGTCTAGCTTTCAATGAAGCAGCTGGAAGCCACAGGAGGGAGAGGAGGAGAAGCGTCTTACAGCTGCTTCATTGAAAGCCAGAGATCGCTGCTTGTCACCGCCCCCACTACTGCGCAGAACATACCTGATTGTTCCGTTTTCTCTCTGGCCCCACTCCTCTCCCCCTTCCGCCGCTGTGTTCTTCTCATTGCCCAGCCCTCCGCCCCACCCATCCTCCGCACCAATAGAAGAAGAGGTGAGAGAGGCTGGATCTGCTCTGCTTCCCCCTGTGCCCACCCACACTCCAGTCCGTTGAGCTTCAGAGGATGTGTGGGCGGGAAACTGAACACAGCAGCTGACAGCTCTGATGCATCTGAATGAGTCATGGTAGGTCCGATCTACCTTCCTTCCTTCCATCTACCCTTCCCTCGCTTCTTTCCATCCCTTCCTTCCTTCCCTCCTTCCTTCCATCCACTCCTCCCTTCCTTCCTTCCTTCCACTCCTCCCTTCCTTACACCCCCCACCCCTCCCTTCCATCTTTCCACCCCTCCCTTCCATCTTTCCACCCCTCCCTTCCATCTTTCCACCCCTCCCTTCCATCTTTCCACCCCTCCCTTCCTTCCTTCTTTCCATCTTTCCTCCCCTCCTTCCATCTTTCCGCCCCTCCCTCCCTTCCTTCCATCTTTCCGCCTCTCCCTTCCTCCCTCGCTTCCTTTCTTCTTTCCGCCCCTCCCTTCCTCCTTTCTTTCCTTCCGCCCAGCTTTCCGCCCCTCTCTTCCTTCCTTCTTTCCTTCCATCCCTCCCTTCCTTCTTTCCATCTTTCCACCCCTCCCTTCCTCCCTTCCTTCCTTCTTTCCTTCTTTCCTTCTTTCCATCTTTCCTCCCCTCCTTCCATCTTTCTGCCCCTCCCTTCCTTCCATCTTTCTGCCCCTCCCTTCCTTCCATCTTTCTGCCCCTCCCTTCCTTCCATCTTTCTGACCCTCCCTTCCTTCCATCTTTCCGCCCCTCCCTTCCTTCCTTCCGCCCATCTTTCCGCCCCTCCCTTCCTTCCTTCCGCCCATCTTTCCGCCCCTCCCTCCCTTCCTTCCGCCCATCTTTCCGCCCCTCCCTTCCTTCCATCCTTCCGCCCCTCCCCTTCCTTCCATCGTTCCGCCCCTCCCTTCTTTCCATCTTTCCACCCCTCCCTTCCTTCCATCTTTCCATTCTTTCCTCCATTCTTTCCATCTTTCCTCCCCTCCTTCCATCTTTCTGCCCCTCCCTTCCTTCCATCTTTCCGCCCCTCCCTTCCTCCCTTCCTTCCTTCCGCCCATCTTTCTGCCCCTCCCTTCCTTCCATCTTTCTGACCCTCCCTTCCTTCCATCTTTCCGCCCCTCCCTTCCTTCCATCTTTCCGCCCCTCCCTTCCTTCCTTCCGCCCATCTTTCCGCCCCTCCCTTCCTTCCTTCCGCCCATCTTTCCGCCCCTCCCTTCCTTCCATCCTTCCGCCCCTCCCCTTCCTTCCTTCCATCGTTCCGCCCCTCCTTTCTTTCCTTCCATCCCTCCCTTCCTTCTTTCCATCTTTCCACCCCTCCCTTCCTTCCATCTTTCCATTCTTTCCTCCATTCTTTCCATCTTTCCTCCCCTCCTTCCATCTTTCTGCCCCTCCCTTCCTTCCATCTTTCCGCCCCTCCCTTCCTCCCTTCCTTCCTTCCTTCCATCTTTCCGCCCCTCCCTTCCTTCCTTCCATCTTTCCGCCCCTCCCTCCCTTCCTTCCTTCCATCTTTCCGCCCCTCCCTCCCTTCCTTCCTTCCATCTTTCCGCCCCTCCCTCCCTTCCTTCCTTCCATCTTTCCGCCCCTCCCTTCCTTTCTTCCATCTTTCCGCCCCTCCCTTCCTTCCTTTCCATCTTTCCGCCCCTCCCTTCCATCTTTCCGCCCCTTCCATCTTTCCGCCCCTCTCTTTCCTTCCATCTTTCTAAGATTGTCCTGTTTTTGGCTCTATCTTACTATCAACTCTAATCAGCTTTCCTGTCCCTGCTGAAGAAAAGTGGTGTATTCAGGGTGATGTGCAGTATTAGTTTTCCGCCACACATAGCATTTTGCTTTTGGGCTAAAAAGTTACATTTTGGTCTCATCTGAACAAAGCACCTTCTTCCACATGTTTGCTGTGTCCCCCATGTGGCTTCTTGCAAACTGCAAATGGGACTTGGTGTCATCCTCTTTCCATATGGGGTACCACTTATACGTGGTACAATTTTTATTCAAGAGTGCCACTATTTAGACATTGGTACAATCTTGGAACTGGTGCATGTGGCACAGTGTGACCGAATATGTACCCACCATTAGAAGTGGGTTGATGCAGGGTGGTATGTTCTAATGGTGGGCATACCACACACTTTTTTTCTGGCAGAGATTTCTTCTTTTTTTTTTTTTTCATTCGGCCCACAGGCTGCATACAAAAAAAAAAGAACATAGCATATATACCCAACAAGGACTAGCGACATACCAGTACATCACTTTGGTACATCACATGGACTTTGGTTATACCAGGATGATGCCTACAGCTGCAGGCATCGTCCTGGTATCATTTTTTTTTCAGCCAACGATCGGCTTTCATTTAAAAGCAATCCTAGTGGCTAATTAGCTGCTGGATTGCTTTTACAAGTATCGGGAGATGATGCCCCCCTCTCCCCCGCTGCCTTCTATGGCCTTCTCGGGCAGTTCTGTGCCATCGGGGGAACCTGAGAATGCAGCCATTATTTCCGCCAGCTGACCATAGAGCTGATTGGAGACCAGAATGGTGCCAATCATCTCTATAGCCTAAGAAATCAGAAGCTACGAGCATTTCATCGCTGCAGTTTCGCAGGATATAAACAGCACCATTTGTAAATTGGGAAAGCATCTGATCACACCGATTCTTGTTTTGATTAGACCCCAGATTTCTCAAAAAAGAATATGACAATGCCCATTGAAGTTATAGGGGATATTTGCATTACCTGTGATAGCATTAAAAATTATCAAAAAAAGACAGTGTAAAAATTATCAAAAAAATCTAAATAACTTAAAAAAAAAAACAAAACACCCTTGCCCCCCCCCCCGATTGCACACCTATGTGCTTGAGCATTGATCCTGTGTCAGTATGTAAACAGCGGTTGCAATATGCATGTGAGGTATCGCCATGAACGTCAGATCAAGGGCAGTAATTCTAACACTAGAGCTCCTCTGTAAAGCTAAAGTGGTAGCTTGTAAAGGCTTTTAAAACGTTGCCTATGGATATTAAAAACGTATGCAGTTTGTTGCCATTGCACAGGGCATGCGCAGTTTTAAAGCATGTCATGTTTGGTATCTATTTACTCAGCATACCATCATCTTTTATATTTTGGCCAATATATTGTGTTTTTGTGCATTAAAAGTAGAAAGTGGTTTTTGTTTTTTTGTTTTTTTTTAAATTGCGTTTGAAAAATCGCTGCACGAATACTATGTGACAAAAAATTGCAGCACCCACCATTTTATTCACTAGGATGTTTGCTTTAAAAAAATGTATAATTTTTGGGGGTTTGAATTAATTTCCTAGCAAAAAATACAGATTTTTTTTTCATTTGAACAAAAAGTGTCAGAAAAGCTTGATCTTCAGGTGGTTAGAAGAGTGAGTGATGTTTGGCATAAACGTCTAATACTGGGCATAAAATGCCCCCATCTCCGAAAACGACCCTTTTTTGGAAAGTAGACACCCCAAACTATTTGCTGAGAGGCATGTTGAATCAATAGAAGAATTTTATTTTTTTACCACAAGTTTTTGGAAAATGACAAACAATGAGTACTGTCCGTGATACTTTTTTTATTTGCACTAACATACAATTTTGAGGACAAGCTTTCGGGGAATGTCCCCTTCTTCAGGTGAATGATTTATTACTCACACATGCCATGGGTATATGTGGAATTACTCCCTAAATTACATTCTGCTACTTCTCCTGAGTATGGGGGTACCACATGTGAGAGACATTTTGGCAGTCTAGCCAAGTACAGGACCCCAAAATCCAATAAGCACCTTCAGCCTTTTAAAGGGCTTTATTTCCTCATTACACTTCCTCACTACTTATCACAGGTTCGGAGGCCCTGAAATGCCAGGATAGCTCCAACCCCCCCCCCCCCCCCCCAAATGACCCCTTTTTGGATAGTAGAGACCCCAAAGAATTTGATAAGAAGCATGGTGAGTATTTTGCAGATCTTGTTTGTTGCCACAAGTTTTTGGAAAATGAAGAAACAAACCAAAAACATTTTTTATTTTCTTTTTTTATATTTCAAAACCTTGTGTGCCTCTTTTTAAATTCCTTGGGGTATCTACTTTCCAAAAAGGGGTCATTTGGGGGGGGGGTTGGTGCTATCCTGGCATTTCAGGACCTCCGAAACAGTGATAGGTAGTGAGGAAGTGAAATGAGGAAGTTACTCACCTTCAGGGTTCAAAGTGGTCATTGGATTTCAGGCTCTTGTATGTGGCTAGGCTCCCAGAAAGTCTCACACATGTGGTATCCCCATACTCGGTAGAAGTAGCAGAATGTATTTTGGGGTGCAATTCCATATATACCCATGGCTTGTGTGAGAAATATATAATTTAAATGACAACTTTGTGTGAAAAAAAAAATGTTTTTGTCATATTCCAGAAACTTGTGGAGAAAAAAAAAATCTTCCATGAACTCAAAATGCCTCTCCACAGATAACGTAGTGTGTCTACTTTCCGAAAAGGGATAATTTGGGGGTGTTTGTACTATCCTGGTATTTTATAACCTCAAGAAATGCGATGGGCAGTCAGTAAAAGCTGTGTAAATTCCATTATCTATACCATTGTTTGTAGATGCTATAACTTTCACACAAAGCAATAAACATACACTTATTGGGATTTTTTGTAACCAAAAACATGTAGCAGAATACATTTTGGCCTAAATTTATAACTAACTTTGAGTTTACTATATATTTTTTATAGCCGAAAGTAAAAAAATATTATTTTTCTTCAAAAATTTCAGTCTTTTTTTGTTTATAGCGGCAAAAATAAAAAGTGCACAGGTGATCAAATACCACCAAAAAAAAGCTCTATTTGTGTGAAAAAAGGACGTAAATTTCGTTTGGGAACAGCATTGCATGACCGCACAATTATCAGTTGAATTAGTTCAGCATCGAGTAGCAAAAAGAGGCCTGGTCATCAAGGGGTTAAATTCTCTGGAGGGCAAGTAGTTAAAGTGTTTTTTTTTTTTTTTGCAAAAAAATTGCGTTTGAAAAATGTATTAATTTTTAAAAACTGTCCATTTTGGTTTTGGATTTTCGGCCAAGTGCATCCTGAATTTTAGGTTTTGGCACCAGAATTTATATTTCGATGCACCACTAATTTGCATACCTACAGCATTAAAATCTGCATGTTTTGCTATAAACTACTGTAAACCCCTCATATATTTCTGAAAGTAGAGATTCTAAAGAATAAAATGTTGGTAGCTGCAATTTTTTATGTTGCAGAAAATTTGTTCAGTATTTATCAAACACAATCAAGTCTTAAAATTGTGCACACCTGTGGAATTTCAAAAACCGTTGGCACCCAAAATTCTCCATAGGTGACATTTTAGTTTAGCATTAAAGGAGAAAACAATAGCAACAAAAATTAATATTATACAGGATGTATGTAGCGCCAACAGTGTGTGTGTGTGTGTGTATATATATATGTGTGTGTGTGTGTGTGTGTGTGTGTGTGTGTGTATGTATATATATGTGTGTGTGTGTATATATATATATATATATATATATATATATATATATATATATATATATATATATATATATATAGTCAGGTCCATAAATATTGGGACATCGACACAATTCTAACATTTTTGGCTCTATACACCACCACAATGGATTTGAAATGAAACAAACAAGATGTGCTGTAACTGCAGACTGTCAGCTTTAATTTGGGGATATTTTCATCCAAATCAGGTGAACGGTGTAGGAATTACAACAGTTTGCATATGTGTCTCCCACTTGTTAAGGGACCAAAAGTAATGGGACAATTGGCTTCTCAGCTGTTCTATGGCCAGGTTTGTGTTATTCCCTCATTATCCCAATTACAATGAGCAGATAAAAGGTCCAGAGTTCATTTCAAGTGTGCTATTTGCATTTGGAATCTGTTGCTCTCAGCTCTCAAGATGAGATCCAAAGAGCTGTCACTATCAGTGAACTAAGCCATCATTAGGCTGAAAAAAACAAAACAAACCCATCAGAGAGATAGCAAAAACATTAGGTGTGGCCAAAACAACTGTTTGGAACATTCTTAAAAAGAAGGAATGCATCGGTGAGCTCGGCAACACCAAAAGACCCGGAAGACCACGGAAAACAACTGTGGTGGATGACCGAAGAATTCTTTCCCTGTTGAAGAAAACACCCTTCACAACAGTTGACCAGATCAAGAACACTCTCCAGGAGGTAGGTGTATGTGTGTCAAAGTCAGAATCAAGAGAAGACTTCACCAGAGTGAATACAGAGGGTTTACCACAAGATGTAAACCATTGGTGAGCCTCAAAAACAGGAAGGCCAGATTAGAGTTTACCAAACGACATCTAAAAAAGCCTTCACAGTTCTGGAACAACATCCTATGGACAGATGAGACCAAGATCAACTTGTACCAGAGTGATGGGAAGAGAAGAGTATGAAGAAGGAAAGGAACTGCTCATGATCCTAAGCATACCACCTAATCAGTGAAGCATGGTGGTGGTAGTGTGATGGCGTGGGCATGTGTGTCTGCCAATGGAACTGGTTCTCTTGTATTTATTGATGATGTGACTGCTGACAAAAGCAGCAGGATGAATTGTGAAGTGTTTCGGGCAATATTATCTGCTCATATTCAGCCAAATGCTTCAGAACTCATTGGACGCCGCTTCACAGTGCAGATGGACAATGACCCAAAGCATACTGCAAAAGCAACCAAAGAGTTTTTTAAGGGAAAGAAATGGAATGTTTTGCAATGGCCAAGTCAATCACCTGACCTGAATCCGATTGAGCATGCATTTCACTTGCTGAAGACAAAACTGAAGGGAAAATGCCCCAAGAACAAGCAGGAACTGAAGACCGTTGCAGTAGAGGCCTGGCAGAGCATCACCAGGGATGAAACCCAGCGTCTGGTGATGTCTATGCGTTCCAGACTTCAGGCTGTAATTGACTGCAAAGGATTTGCAACCAAGTATTAAACAGTGAAAGTTTGATTTATGATTATTATTCTGTCCCATTACTTTTGGTCCCTTAACAGTGGGAGGCACATATGCAAACTGTTGTAATTCCTACACCGTTCACCTGATTTGGATGTAAATACCCTCAAATTAAAGCTGACAGTCTGCAGTTAAAGCACATCTTGTTTGTTTTATTTCAAATTCATTGTGGTGGTGTATAGAGCCAAAAATGTTAGAATTGTGTTGATGTCCCAATATATATGGACCTGACTATAGATAGATATAAAGTTGTGTTCAAAATAATAGCAGTGTGTTGAAAAAAGTGAATAAAGCTCAAAATCCTTCTAATAGCTTTTTATTTCCATACACACAAATGCATTGGGATCACTACACATCCTATTCCTAATCAAAACATGAAGAAAAATATATCAAATTTGTGTTGTTCCTCTAAAAGAAATTGAAGAAAAGTGAATTTTAGACTATTCAAAAAAATAGCAGTGTTTGTATTCTTCTTTACAAACTCAAACATTCACTATATAAACTGAAAGATGTTTGAAGATTTTGCTTTCCTTTGAATCACTTAATATTTAGTTGTATAACCACTGTTTCTGAGAACTGCTGTACATCTGTGTTGCATGGAGTCAACCAACTTCTGGCACCTGAGAACAGGTATTCCAGCCCAGGATGATTGGACTACATTCCACAGTTCTCCTCAATTTCTTGGTTTTGCCTCAGAAACTGCATTTTTTATGTCACCCCACAAGTTTTCTATTGGATTAAGATCCGGAGATTGGGCTGGCCACTCCATAACGTCAATCTTGTTGGTCTGGAACCAAGATGTTGCACGTTTACTGGTGTGTTTGGGGTCGTCTTGTTGGAACACCCATTTCAAGGGCATTTCCTCTTCAGCATAAGGCAGCATGACCTCTTCAAGTATTCTGATGTATTCAAACTGATCCATGATCCCTGGTATGCGATAAATAGGCTCAACACCGTAGTATGAAAAACATCCCCATATCATGATGCTTGCGCAACTATGCTTCACTGTCTTCACAGTGTACTGTGGCTTGAGTTCAGTGTTTAAGGGTTATCTGACAAACTGTCTCCGGGCCACTAGACCCAAAAAGAACAATCTTACTTCATCAGTCCACAAAATGTTGCGCCATTTCTCTTTAGGCCAGTCAATGTGCTCTTTGGCAAATTGTAACCTCGTCAGCATATGTCTTTTTTTCAACAGTAGGACTTTGCGGGGGCTTCTTGCAGATAGCTTGGCTTCACGTAGGCGTCTTCTAGTTGTAACAGTACTCACAGGTAACTTTAGACCTTCCTGGAGCTGATTGTTGGCTGACTCCTTGCCATTTTGGCTATTCTTCTATCCATTCGAATGGTAGTTTTTCGCTTTCTTCCATGTCTTTCAGGTTTTGGTTGCCATTTTAAAGCATTTGCGATCATTTTCTTACGCTGTTCTTCTGAGCAATGTCTGGAACGACCCATTTTTTTCAGAATTTCAGAGAGAAATGCACTGTAACCAGCATGTACATTTGCAATAAGGGCAATAATTGCCACCTGTTTTTCAAAGAATGAATGACCTCACTAATAGAACTCCACACTGCTATTATTTTGAACATGCCCCTTTCAACTAGTGATTCAATTACACAGAATCAGCAGCATGCATGTCATGACTGTTGGGTCTGTTGGATTTATATTACTTTACTACACCTGCTAGTAAATTATTTGCCGTGTAGAAATATCAGTGATTAATCAAGTTAATGATGTCTGACTGCTATTATTTTGAACACAACTGTATATATTGCACATTATATTTTTTAATGTAAAAATTACCTTTCCTTTTCAATCTGCAGTACTGTAATTTTATGTAGTATGACAAACTGGAGTCATAGTTCATAGTTACATAGTTAGTCTGGCTGAAAAAAGACAAAAGTCCATCCAGTTCAATCATTGAAAAAAAAAAAAAAAGTTCTAGTCCTGCACCCACAGTTGATCCAGAGGAAGGCAAAAAACAACCGCAGCAAAGCATGATCTAATTTGCTCCTGCAGTGGAAAAAATTCCTTCCTGATCCCCTGAGAGGCAAGTGGATATTCCCTGGATCAACTTTACCTATAAATGTTAGTAACCAGTTATATTCTGTGTATCCAAGAATGAGTCCAGGCCTTTTTTAAAGCAATCCACTGAGCTGGCTAGAACCAACTCTTGAGGGAGTCTATTCCACATTTTCACAACTCTCACTGTGAAGAAACCGTTCCGTGTTTGGAGATTAAATTTCTTTTCCTCCAGATGTAAAGAGTGCCCCCTTGTCCTCTGATGACCTACACCGAGTTCACTATATGAACCACTGTTGTATTTATACATGTTGATCAAATCCCCACTTAATCTCCTCTTCACAAGAGAGAATAAATTCAGTTCCTCTTTTGGACATGTAATTTTTTGACGAGATTCTCCCAAAAGGGAAATCACATTTAAAGAGCTGCAGACCCTTCCACTTTCCTCAGTAGATCCCTGCAAGTGCAGAAGCTGATTAATGATAATAAAATCACTCCCATTCTGTTTCACTTTTCACATGAATACAGAAAAATAAGCTACGGTATTTCTTCAGAATAACAAAAGGTGGGAATCTGCAAAATAAGTTTTTTTAAATCCCTGCACATAGATCAGCAATGTTTTGTCTCAACAAAGGTGGAATTACTCTTTAACCGTGAGCTATGGTTCTAGAGTTATTGCTCACTCCAACATTCCTGAAGAATCCTCGTGTGGCACAATTGATGTTTACATACACATGCTCACTGTAAGCAGTTCTTTTTAAATAGGGTGATGATGTGGGTGCTTTAAAATATAATTTTTGACCACTTCTTGCCCAGCCTGTTGTAAAATGACAGCTAGGGGCAGCACTATTATTTCTCTGAGATCACATGGTACAGGAGCCGGCCTGGTACAACAATCTGGCTTCTTTGTCAAGTGTACAGTGGACCTGTATTGTGTGATAGCTGTGGCCAATCACATCTATCACAATCGTACACAATGGCACGAGTGGATGCCATTCACAAAAATGACTTGCTTATAACCGTGTAGGCAATATTAGTGACAATAATCCTGATCATCTCCCCAATCCTGATCACCTCCCCAGGGCAGTACAGTGGCACTGTCGTACTGTCCTGGCAATTTTCGGCCTTGAGAAATGGGATAGGCAGTCAGTACATCAGGACTGATCAATTTTCAAATATATAAATTAATCAAGAAAGATTATTTGCAAAATATATAACAGAAACTAAGAGAACACTTTTTTTTTTTTTTCAAAATGTTTTGTATTTTTTCATTTATATAGCAAAACACCAACAAAAGAAAGCTATGTCTCAAAAAAAAAATACAAATCTAATTTGGGTACAGTGTTCCATGACTGAGTATTTGTCATTCAAAGTCTGACAGTACTGAAATCTGAAAATTTGGCATAGGCAGGAATAGGGTGAAAGTGTATGGTATTGAAGTGGCTACTCTTATTTACTCTTATTATGCAATTTGTTTTTTTTAACTTTGTTTATTTTAACTTTATTGCTATCACAAGGGGGCTAACAAGCCCCCTATGTGATAGCATGGGTAGGTGACAAGTATTAACCACTTACCTACCCCTTTTGGCTGAATGATGGCTACAACACAGTCATCTAGTTCTGGGAGGGCGTCATATGACGTCCTCCCAGAACGCATCCCCAGCAGCACGCTGTCATAGTGTGAGGAAAGTACTGACTATAAGCGGCAAATGTTCAAGGAGACATTAATCGGGGCACTGATTTTCAGTGCCCAGCAGGTGCTGCCTATCAGTGCCCAACAGTGCTGTCCATCAGTTCCCAACAGTGCCGCCAGTGATACCTATTAGTGCCCAACAGGGCCGCCTATCAATGTAGCATCGTCTGTGCCTCCTCATCAGTGTCCACCGGTGCCACCCCATCAGTGCTGCCTATCAGTGCAGCCTCATCAACGCACATCGGTGAAGGAGAAAAATTACCTGTTTGCAAAATTTTATAATAGAAAACTTTTTTTAAATTTTTGCTCTTTTTTCTTTTATAGTGCAAAAAAAACAAAAAAAAAACTAGTGATTAAATACCACCAAAACAAAACTCCTCTATTTCTGTGGAAAAAATGATAAAAATGTCATATGTGTTGCATGACCGTGCAATTGTCATTCAAAGTGAGACAGCGCTGAAAGCTGACAATTGGCCTGGGCAGGAAGGGGGTAAACGTGTCCAGTAGGCAAGTGATTAATGGAGAGGTGGTGGATCACCTCTTTGAGAGCTTCTTTAGACACCTGATACCTTACTAGCTTTGCTGGCTTTTAAAGCCAGTATCAAGCTCACATCTGCAGAAGTAGCTGTGTTCTTGATTTAACCACTCGTCTACCATGCCATTTATAAATGTACTGTACCTTGGTAGACAAGTGATTAAAGACATTTTAACATGACTCGTATATTTACAAGAGATCAACATAAATACAGCGCTATAATAACTGCAATATTCATGTACATGCACCCCTACTTATAATTAAAGTGCTTTATTACTCATATCAAAGTGCAAAATCCACAAGTGCTCAGTGCCCATCCAATTGCACAATAATAACATTTGGAGGATTCTACCACTCCTCCACAACAGTCCCGCAACTGCTATAATCTTCCACCCCACTTCAACTTTTTTTTTTTTTTTTTCCGTAATCTATTTATCAAGCAATTTTTCAAGTCAATATACAATGGTCTGGCAGCCTCAAACAAGTAACAATCGCACAAGGCCTGAAACATTACTGAAACAGATTACATTTTTCCAAAGATGCATTCTACAGGGTGAGCAGAGATATACAATTTAGCAGCATCATACCAAGTAACTCGAAAGCTCCCACCCTCTCTGGATCGCAAAAATGTATCAGACCATTGCTATGGCAGTGAAATAGAGGTGCACAGACCAGGCCGTTGCTTTGCTTTGGCAGCGAAAGAGGTGCACAGACCCACAAAACAAAAAGAAAAGGACAAACATAAAGGGTGCAAAAATAGGGTAAGGAGGATAAAAAGAAGAACCAGTTCCAGTGTATGGAAAGTCGCATATGCTGTGATCTATACTTTATTACAAATTATTCGGTAATCTTAGAGATAATGAACCAATATATAACTGAGGGCTAGCTTGGGTTTGTCCTCAGAGCGATATTGGGGTATGAGAATGACAACCCTCACCTTCATGAGGATCTCAGGTGCCCAGAAGTTCATGGGAGTAGTAAATCCACCCTGCCTATATATTATGAAACTGTTCCAATGTGTTATATTAAGCATGTACCCAGTGTTCCGCCTCCCTAATCTGATCCACTTCTCTCTTCCAATCCATAATAGGACAAGATGCTTGTTTCCAGAACCATGGAATTAGACATTTAGCTGTATTAAGTAACTGCAGAGTCACACTGCGGTTATATTGCTTAACAGAAGAGGGAGTATCATGGAAAAGACAGTGTATGGGTGTAAGCCTAATAGGTGTGGGTATGTTCTTTTGGATTAAAGGGAAAATAGAATCCCAGGATGATTTGATCTTAGGGCAGGATCATTGTATATGTAAGAAGGTACTGTTCAGTACAACCCAACTGACATCTTGCATCAGCGGTGGGAAAGATTTGTACAAGGTGTGAAGTAGTTCTATACCACCTGGTCGGAAATTTATAAAAAGACTCCTGTACTTTGGAGCATATAGAGTAAGCATGAGTGCGTCTTACAGTCTTTTGTAATTGAAGTAGGGAAAACGCTACATAAAATTCCCACTCCCATTCCCTAATAAACTAGGGAGGGTGAGTGACGGTGAAACGCAAAAGCAGCTTATACATTTGGGACAGAAGATGACCTGCATCTGGGGGCAAGGAGCAGAGTGTATTTCAGTAATGATGAAGCTTGCTTTCAAGTTAAGAAGAGTCATGCTAATGAAGTCATAGAGCGGTCTTTATCTCCAGTGGTCCAATGGGACTGACCCAAAAGTTCCTCTTAATGTGTCCAAAGGAAGGAGAGAGCCTGCAGGTGGCGAGATGTCCGAAGCTAAAATCCCACTAGCCTTCAACCAAAGCCAGACCCTTAGAGTTGTGAGCAATGAGGTCCAGTTCAAGAGCCCCCAGTGTAAAGCAGGTATACATGGGACACCTGCAAAATTTCTAGCTGCTAAAGACTTTTCTAGAGATACCAGGATCTTTTCCACAGCATTATTACACCAGTATATATATATAACACCAAGTTTTTATAATACATGGCTACATTGGGAAGACCAACCCTGCCATCTATCTTAGCCCTGCGTAGTAGTACCGTATTTTCCGGCGTATAAGACGACCCCCTATTTTCCTGTTAAAATATAGGGTTTAAGCCAGCAATGGGCAAACTGCGGCCCGCGGGCCGTATACGGCCCGGCGGACCTTTTAATCCGGCCCGCGGAGCTTGGCTCCCGCTAGGCTCCTCTCACAGTCCGCCCTGAAGACCGGTGTAGCATGAAAATCTGTCTCCTATGAGGATCTGTCCCCCTCGACGTATCTGCGCATGTGCCGGAGATCGCCGATCGGCTGCTAATGCCTGAAACTGGCACATGCGCAGATACGTCGAGGGGGGACAGATCCTCATAGGAGACAGATTTTCATGCTACACCTGAACGGCGCGGGAACACGGCGAGAGGAACGCGCGGAGCAAAGGTAAGTGAATTGACACAGGGGGGACTTGGGGATTTAATATGGGGAATGAATTACTATAGGGGGGATGAATTACTATATGGGGGATGAATTACTATGGGGGATTAATTACTATATAGGGGATTAATTACTATGGGGGATGAATTACTATATGGGGGATGAATTACTATATGGGGGATGAATTACTATGGGGGATGAATTACTATAGGGGGGATGAATTACTATATGGGGGATGAATTACTATAGGGGGGATGAATTACTATAGGGGGGCTGAATTACTATATGGGGGGGATGAATTACTATAGGGGGGATGAATTACTATAGGGGGATGAATTACTATATGGGGGATGAATTACTATGGGGGATGAATTACTATGGGGGATGAATTACTATGCTTACTATGGGGGAATATTACTATATGGGAGATTAATTACTATGCTTACTATGGGGGAATATTACTATATGGGGGATTAATTACTATGCTTACTATGGGGGAATATTACTATACTTACTATGGAGGACACATACACATCATTCATCTACTCTTGGTCCAGCCCCCGGGTCCAATATATGAACCCATTGCGGCCCTCAAGTCAAAAAGTTTGCCCACCACTGGTTTAGGCTATACTCGCCGTATAAGACTACCCCTCTTCCGACGCACACCAAATAAAAATTAAAAAACATCAGATTTGATTTCAATATGGTATGGTATTCCAATGATGAGGCACTATTCCTCCCATTGACACCAATGATGGTGCCCCATCATTGGTGTCAGTCTGAGGAATAGCGCCCCATCATTGGTGTCAGTGGGAGGAATAGTGCCCCATCATTGGTGTCAGTGGGAGGAATAGTGCCCCATCATTGGTGTCAGTGGGAGGAATAGCACTCCATCATTGGTGTCCGTGGGAGGAATAGTGCCCCATCATTGGTGTCAGTGGGAGGAATCGTGCCCTGTCATTGGTGTCAGAGCAACAAATCGTGCCCCATCATTGGTGTCAGTGGGAGGAATAGCACCCTATCATTGCTGTCAGGGCAACGAATCGTGCCCCATCATTGGTGTCAGTGGGAGGAATAGCACCCCATCATTGGTGTCAGTGGGAAGAATTGTGCCCCATCATTGGTGTCAGTGGGAGGAATAGCGCCCCATCATTGGTGTCAGTGGGAGGAATAGCGCCCCATCATTGGTGTCAGTGGGAGGAATAGCGCCCCATCATTGGTGTCAGTGGGAGGAATAGCGCCCCATCATTGGTGTCAGTGGGAGGAATAGCGCCCCATCATTGGTGTCAGTGGGAGGAATAGCGCCCCATCATTGGTGTCAGTGGGAGGAATAGCGCCCCATCATTGGTGTCAGTGGGAGGAATAGCGCCCCATCATTGGTGTCAGTGGGAGGAATAGCGCCCCATCATTGGTGTCAGTGGGAGGAATAGCGCCCCATCATTGGTGTCAGTGGGAGGAATAGCGCCCCATCATTGGTGTCAGTGGGAGGAATAGCGCCCCATCATTGGTGTCAGTGGGAGGAATAGTACCCCGTCAGTGGGGAGAGGAATAGCACCCCATCGTTGGTGTCAGTGGGGGGAGGAATAGCGCCCCATCGTTGGTGTCAGAGGGAGGAATAGCACTCCATCATTGGTGTCCGTGGGAGGAATAGCGCCCCATCATTGGTGTCCGTGGGAGGAATAGCGCCCCATCGTTGGTGTCACTGGGAGGAATAGCGCCCCATCGTTGGTGTCAGTGGGAGGAATAGCGTCCCAACATTGGTGTCAGTGGGAGGAATAGTACCCCGTCGGGAGAGGAATAGTGCCCCATCGTTGGTGTCAGTGGGGGGAGGAATAGTGCCCCATCGTTGGTGTCAGTGGGAGGAATAGTTCCCCATCGTTGGTGTCAGTGGTAGGAATAGTGCCCCATCATTGGTGTAAGTGGTAGGAATAGTGCCCCATCATTGGTGTCAGTGGGAAGAATAGTGCCCCATCATTAGTATCAGTGACACCAATGACACTTGCTGACTCCTGTTCCAGTATGGTACTGCTGCAGCCAGCATATGTGGTTGCAGCAGCACCTCTGCACTGCACACTTACCGGCTTCTCCCTCACTCGATTTTCGCGGGTCCGCTCGGCTCCGCCTCGCCCGTGATTGGCCGCCTGTGTGCCTTTCCTGAGCTACAGTTCTGGTTGCCAATCACCGGTGAGGAGGCGGAGCTGAGCGGCAGGAATGAGGGAGTGGCCGGAGTGACTGAAGGAGCAGCGCTTCCTGGACTGGATCGTCGTGGGAGCCAGGTAAGAGACAGCAGCCCTCTGCCCACCCCTGTACTTAGTGTCCCTTCCGTCGGAAGGGGGGGATGGCGGCGGCACCATGCCGCCCCCCTAAAAAGTGCCGCCCTGATGACTTTTGAGAAGATTTTCAAGGGTCAAAAAGTGGTCTTATACGCCGGAAAATACGGTATATTGCAAACAAGGGTGTTTACCAAAAGGTAGCAAATAACCTTTGCAGGCATTTGGGGAAGAATGATCGGGACAGTATGCAATAAATAAATGATCCTCGGGAGGACCACTATCATAACCACTTGCCCTCCAGAGGATTTACCCTCCCTTCCTGACCAGGCCATTTTTTGCGTTATGGCACTGTGCTTTTTCAAGTGGTAATTGCGCGGTCATGCAATGCTGTACCCAAACAAAATTTATTTCCTTTTTTTCACACAAATAGAGGTTTATTTTTATGGTATTTGGTCACCGCTATGTTTTTTATTTTTTGCGCTATAAAAAAAAAAAGACTGAAAATTTTGAAAAAAACTTTTTTTTTTTCGGTTAAAAAAAAAAACTAGTAAACTCAGTCCTAAATTTAGGCCAAAATGTATTGTGCTACATGTCTTTGGTAAACAAAATCCCAATAAGTGTATATCATTGCTTTGTGTGAAAGTTACATAGTCTACAAACTATGGTATAGATATTGGAACAAAGAACAACTGAAGACAGCTGCAGTTACAGCCTGACAAAGCATCAGAAAGGAGGAAACCCAGTCTTTGGTAGTGTCCATGGGTTCCAGACTTCAGCGCAACCAATTATTCAGCTCTTTTATTAATTGCTTTGTGTGAAAGTTACATCGTCTACAAATTATGGTATAGATACTGGAATTTACGGCATTTTTTGCTATACAGCGCTGCGCTAGTTTAACAGTTTGACAATTGTGGGGTCATGCAATACTGTATATACAGTTATATCCATATATATTTGGACACAGGCGCAATTTTAGTTTTTTTTTCAGGTATTTACCAAAACATATTCAAGCTATAGTTATATAATGGATATGATATATAACTGGATATGATAAGTTCACACTCTCAAGTTTAATTTTAGGGTGTGTACATCCAAATTGGAGGAAGGTTTTAGGGTTTAGGAATGACAGCTCTTAAGAGTAGCCATACCCCCCTTTTTCAAGAGACCAATAGTAATTGTACAATAGAATATACTCATAAATAAAATGTTCATATTTAATATTTTGTTGAGAATCCTTTACTGGCAATGACAGCCTGAAGTCTGGAACCCTGGAACACTACCAAAGACTGAGTTTCCTCCTTTCTGATGCTTTGTCAGGCTCTAACTGCATCTGTCTTCAGTTGTTCTTTGTTTGTGGGTCTTTCTGCTTTTTAGTTTTACCTTCAGCAAGTGAAATGCATGTTCAATTGGGTTGAGATCAGGTGACTCAGCCATTGCAGAATATTTCACTTCTTTTCCTTAACCACTTGAGCTCCAGAGGATTTACCCCCCTTAATGACCAGGCCTCTTTTTGCTTCTCGGCGCTGCACTAATTCAACTGATAATTACGCGGTCATGCAATGCTACACCCAAACTAAATTTACGTCCTTTTTTTCACACAAATAGAGCTTTCTTTCAGTGTAATTTGATCACCTGTGCGCTTTTTATTTTTCACACTATAAACAAAAAAAGGCCAAACATTTTGAAGAAAAACAATATTTTTTACTTTCAGCTATAAAAAATATATAGTAAACTTAAAGTTGGTTATAATTTAGGCCAAAATGTATTCTGCTACATGTTTTTGGTAAAAAAAATTCCAATAAGTGTATATTGATTGCTTTGTGTGGAAGTTATAGCGTCTACAAACTATAGTATAAATACTGCAATTTACGCCATTTTTCTGCTATACAGTGCTGCGCTAGTTTAACGGACAATTGCACGGTCATGCAATACGGTACATAAATGAAATTTTCATTCTTTTTTTCCCCACAAATTGAGCTTTCTTTCGGTGGTATTTGATTGCCTGTGCGTTTTTTATTTTTGTGCTATAAAAAAAAGGCTGACAATTTTGAGGAAAAAAAAAACAATATTTTGGACTTTTTGCTATAAAACATGTCCAGTAAAAAAAAATGCAAAAATCAAATTTAGTCATAAATTTCTGCCAAAATGCATTCTGCGACATGTCTTTGCTAAAAAAAAAAAAAAAAAAACCCAATACATGTAAATTAATTGGTTTATGTGAAAGTTATATGGCGGGAAAGATACTGGGTTTTTTTTTATACTAATAATGGCGGCAATCAGCGAATTATGGCGGCGATCAGGGACTTATGGCAGCGACCAGCGACTTATGGCGGGACTGCGGCGGACATTCTGACATTGGGGGGTACTGACTTGGGGTCACTGACATCCCCAAAAACACTAATACAGTGATCAGTGCAAAAAAAAAAACAAAACACTGACACTGTACTAATGGCAATGGGGAGGAAGGGGTTAACTTTATTTTGCAGGGAAGGGTTATAGGAGTGAGGGGAGTGTTTTACTAGGGGGCGGTGGTGTGTACTGGACAGGACAAGGCTGATCGAGAAACTGTTCTTTCTCGATCAGCTCATCCTCGAGCTGACAGGGAAGTGACAGACAGCACAGCTACTGCAGCTGTGCTGTCTGTCACTGTTTGCCGCTGATCGCCGGGAAACAGCTGCTAAGGACCGGCTGTGACCCGGCGACTCACATCTGCGGCGGTAATCGGCGGGACAGATAGGGCGGCGGCGCTCCTCGTGCGCACCCCCTATTTGTTTACAAAACACACGTTTTAAAACGTGGTTTTGCCTGCGAGTGCCGCCCTGCCGCCGTATATCTACAGTGGCTGGGCGGCAAGTGGTTAAAAAGCTCCTGGGTTGCTGTTGCAGTGTGTTTTGGATCATTGTCCATCTGTACTGTGAAGTGCCGTCCAATCAACTTTGCTGCATTTGGCTGAATCTCTAAACACTGCAGAATTCATCCAGCAGCTTCTGTCTTCTGGCACATCATCAATAAACACCAATGACCCAGTGCCACTGGAAGCCATGCATGCCCATGCCATCACACTGCCTCCACCATGTTTTACAGATGACGTTGTTGTGTGCTTTGGATCATGAGCTGTTCCAAGCCTTCTCCCCTTTTTTCTTCCCATCATTCTGGTACAGATTAATCTTAGTTCTATCCGTCCAAAGAATGCTTTCTAGAATTGGTCTGGCTTTTTTAGATTTTTTTTTTTGGCAAAGTCTAATCTGGCTTTTCTATTCTTCAGGCTTATGAATGGTTTGTACCTTCTGGTGAGCCATCTGTATTTGCTCTCATGAAGTCTTCTCTTGATTGTACACTTTGACAATGATACGCCCACCTCCTGGAGAGTGTCTTTCACTTGTCTGGATGTTGTGAATGGGTTTTTCTTTACCATAAAGAGGATCCCGCGATCATCCACCACTGTTGTCTTTTGTGGACGTCCATGCCTTTTTATGTTGCTGAGCTCACCAGTGTATTCTTCTTTCCTCAGAATGTACCAAACTGTTCATTTGGCCACTCCTAATATTGCTGCTATCTCTCTGATGGATTTGTTTCATTTTTGAAGCCATACAATGGTCTGTTTCACTTGCATGGGCAGCTCCTTTGAACGCATGATGTAGGTTCACAGCAATAGATTCCAAATGCAAATACCACACTTAGAATCAACTTTTTTTTTCCTCATAAATCATTTATTAATAAAAAATTGTATCAGTAACATTTATATTCCAGAATTCTATAAATGAAATCACAACAAAAAGAAAAAGAAAACACGAATATTTGGTATATAGCATAATTGTCAAGGTCCTACCTTTTCCCTGAGGTTATGTTACTCCATGTGCTGGCGTCCATCTTGGATTCTGCTGTGCATGGTGGGAATCCTTTTTATGCCTTCAGGTCTCTGAGGTCCACCCCCCAGAGGGGCGTGGCTGATGACATATAAGCCTGTGGCCCGCACATGCTCTTTGCACTTGTGTCTTTGTGTTACTATTACTCTGTTCTGACTCTCGTGACTCTCCTGGTATTCTGATTCGGCTTGTGACTTGACTATTCTTTGTATTCTCCTTTGATCTGACCCTCTGTTGCTGAACCCGGCTCGTGACCTGTGATTTTCATCTGCTGTCCTGTACTGTTTTGTCCTGTTGTTGTTGACCCCGGCCTGTCTGATTACTCTTTTGTCTCTTCCACCAGCTACACGCCATTGGCGGCGGCCATTATCGCAGCTGAGGTGTCTCGGGGGCCGCGACCTGGTTCCTGGCTGCGTCAAGTCCATCCCCACCATCAGGGGCCCTGGTGAAGGGCAGCCTGGGACTTAGACTCCGCGCCCTGAGGGACTTCGGTCTGTAGGTGGTGGTTGTCGTCAGCCAGTGCGTTACATTGTTAGTCCTGCCTGTCTGTTCCTCGGCTCCTGCCCTGACAATAATACAATCAAATATGACCTATAGCCTTTACAATAGAGGATAAATGTGGAAGCTCTCTGCTGCAACAAAGTGCATAAAGCTGAAAAATGGTTTTGTCACGCTACCAGCATAGGTATAGAAAGTGCAACCAATTATTCAGCTCTTTTATTAACTTATTTTGCTGAAAATACAAATATAATGAAGCTTTGGAAAGAGAGAAGAGAAAAAAAAGGGGGGGGGGAAGCGGAAAGGGAAAGAAAGGGTGTGCGTCAGTCAGTCCTCCTCCCATTAGCAATAGACTCCTGGATTTAAAAAGCTAAATCTCCACTTACTGATAGTGCCTGGGGAGAGTATCCAGGGTAAATCTCCCTGAAGGGCCTATCTAGGTAGCAGAGATTCGGAAGAACTCTTCCCAACTAATTTAAGTAGATCTCAGGTAGTCCACCGTGGTCTTGAAATGAATCCAGTCAGACCAGATAGTGTGAAATTTCTGTATGCTTTCATGTGAATCATGAATAAGCTTGTCACGTACCTGATAGAAGTCTGAATTGACAAGGTCAGCCTCTCTTGTATCTCCAACCCAGGCCCCACTGAAGGTGAAACAGATGGTGCCAAGGGACAGGGGGAACACGAGTGCCTGTGGGACTTGCGGCTGGTGATGTACCCTTGGTAAATCAGACAGGGCATCCAGTCAGGGACATAGGAGATGCTGGAATGGCCAGCTGAGGTTAAAGACGCACTCCACTGGAACTGTAAGATCTGTGTATGTGGCTTGTCTGAACTACTGATAAGCGTGAGGCCGGAACACACCGTGACAACTGGAGCTGATGTAATGACAGACAGGACAGGCACCGTAGAGCCAAAAACTGGAGCCAGAAGCATAGTCAAAGTAATATCCAGGGTCAGTAACGCGCAAGCGATGAGCTACTGAAACATCAGACAGGGACGAGGTCAGGAGGAAGCCAGGATCAGAAACCGTTGAGCAGAAGCATAAACGATCCATGAGCAGGTCAATGGCAAGCCGTCAGTAACTGATACACACAGGATACAGCAGGAAACCGGAAGTAGCTGAAGACCAGTCAGCACTGACAGAGTAAAAGCCTGCTTTAAATAGTCTGGCGCCAGAAATAGTGGGCATGCTCCTGCGTGTGTGCGCGCATGTGCGAGCCTATGCTCATTTCTATTAGCCAGTTGCCGTACAGGAATTCCCTTACATTGCTCTTCCATTTCCTCAGTTTTAATTCTCAAAAACCATTCTCTTAATCGTTGGGATAGGCTGTGAGCGCCAGGGGGTTGGTATGCACATTCTAGCCGCGTTCACCATGTGCATAGCAAGGGATTTGAAATATTCTCTTCGCTGGAGAGTGGAATGATGTAATAGACATTGAGACGGGGTAAAATCCATAGGCAACGCTGTAATCTGACAAATTATTTTATGGACAGATGACAAAAAGGTGTCTGTTGTGAAGCATGGATCCCTCCTGCCTGCCACACCTCCTACAGAAGTTAGTTACCGAGGGGTAACACTTATGCAGGATCGTCAGGGTTCTATACCATCTTGTCCTGAATTTATAGGCATTTTCCTGAACCGCCATGTTAAGTGAGCCTTTGTGCATAGACTCATTAAGCTTTTCCCAGTCGTTATCTGGGAATGAGAGTTGGAGTTTTTTTCCCCAAGCCCATCTCGCTCTATCTGGTACAGCTGAAGAGTTCGCTAACAGCATAGAATATAATGCAGAAATCAAATGGCGTTAAGGGCGCTTTTGAGTACACAGAGATTCAAAAGCCGTTAGGGACCTAGTCCACGGTTGGATTTCTTTTGTAGGTTGTAAAAAATGTTTGATTTGTCTTTAAGTTCAGGACATAAAAGCCTTCGTAGAGGAGATTGATTCAAGGTATGCAAGTGTGACAAATTTACCCCGAAGGAAGAAAGGACTGCTCAAGACGTCTTCATGGGGCTGCTCTAGTTTCAGAAACGAGTCTGATAGCCCTGGAGGAAAATCCTTATTACAGCGGATCCCTTTTTTCGTCCAGCCCTGGCCCTTTAACATCCCTGTTAAAGGGCCAAGGCTTGACGAAAAAAGTGGTGACTTACATGCCTCCTGAAAACTTTTGAGTGAGGCACTTATGAGAGGATGAGTTAGCACATTTTTCAGCCAATGTTGGGGAGGAGTCCAGAGCAGGAGTCACAAAGATTGTTGACTCAAGTCTCTTTCCAGGTCTACCTATGCTTTTCCTGTAGCATGGATACATCTGTCTACAATGTGAACTAGTTGGCAGGCTAAATAATATTTCTGGAGATTCGGGACGTCGACTTCACCTTGCAGTTTTGGGAGGGTAAGTCGGGAGTATTTAATGCAGGGTGCCAAGTTTTTCCAAATAAACTGGGAGCAGGAATTCTTATTAAATTAAATATTAGTGTGAATAAAGTGCTTGTGAGCTAATATGTGGTATTTACATGTGAATAAATTAAATTAGTTTAAATTAATATTATAATAGTGGTGCATCAACACTAATACACATACCCATAAAACTGCTAAATACGTTAATAAATTAAATGTGTGTTGCGCTCCACAGCCTTATTATATCTGTGATATAAACATATAATGTATATACCGCCTATACCAATCATAAAATTTTGCTATTAAATCCTAATTAAATATAAAATATAAATTTGCAATATTGATAAAATTCAAATAAAAATACATATATAATACACAATCGTTCTGAATAATCAATCAATATTGTATTCAAGTGAATGTGCCACACTAATCATATCTTCATAATTAAATAGTGCTTAAAAAGTGCATTCAACAAATATATAATTAATTATTAATATACAATTAATTTAATTAATATATAAATATATAAAAAAAGTTATGTATTAATCGAGTTCTCTCTGTGATATAAATCTTGCTGTGCAGGTGAAATAAATTCTTGCTGTGCTGAGAAATATATGCACTCACCTCACAGCCAAACTGTTAAGTAAGGCTAATAACGCTTTTGTGTCCTAAATGGACCAGATGGTGTTTTCCATGCTGAAATGATATAGTCCAGGATCTGATGGATAGACCGTACTGCCACCCTTCTCCCACTGGGGGTCTCCTAGACTCTTTCCTGGCCACACTGTGCCTCAGTGGATGGATGAGGTGTTTTTCCCCTCGCCCTACAGGGGTCTGTGTACTGCCTCCACCTCTCCGTGTGTTAAGATGTCATGTAAAAGAATGTAAACATAGTGCCTTATCCTTTTATAAAGTGCTTTATTGAAACTCTGCAAATGTGCACTCACATTATATAAAATTAAGATTCGCTTTGCATATATGGTGTAGCCTTAGTGTGTGCTCAAGCACACAGTCTATACTTGTCGTGAAGTCGATATGAGATGGCGTTGGAACGTCAGAGCCCCTCCCCTACGCGTTATGCCACCGGGTCACGTGGCTTCATCAGGGGTATTCGATTGGATGCCACAACGCTGGTATCCTTATATAGGGTATCCAGGCGCCATTTTACCAGAGTCCGCATGTGTGCGGCCATCTTAATGGGGCCAGTTACCTCTGTTTACCAACAATGCATAACAAATATGCATAGTACCTGTTGTATCCGAAAGATCTTTGTATAAATATCCTCTAATTGCTCTGAACTGATGTCACTAATACTGACATAGCTTGATGAAGCACCTGTCATGACTCTGGCGGTAGCTCTACAGGTCCACAGTTTGGGGTTTCCCAAGGTGCTGGGTCTAAGCCCCAGTCTGCTTGTTCACCAGAGCCCCTGATGGTGGGGATGGACTTGGAGCAGGCTGAGACCAGGTCGCGGCCCCCAGGTACACCCAGCTTTGGTAGAGGAGACCGCTAGTGTCGCGTACTTTAGTAGTGAGCCTGACATGAAGAGGCCGAGCAGACCAGAGCAGGATGCGGATGTATCCGAGCAGGATAGATGGATGCAGGTGCACTGTGGAGCGAGCAGCAGAGTCAGACAAGCCATGTTCGGTATTGGACGAGACAGATCAGGCAGGAGCAGCAGGCAGGAGAGTAGTCAGGTCACAGGCCAGGTTCAGCAGCAGAGTATCAGTCAATCAGGAGCAGGCAGAGAATAATCCAGAGACAAGCCAGGGGTCAGGGCAGGAGATAATCGATCAGTAGTCAGGAACAGGCTGGATTCGGCAACAAGGAATAATCACAAAGGTCAGGAACACAGGCAGGGGAAAAGACCATACGGCAATTTGGATCCTGCAGTGGCCTGTTTAAATAGCCCGCCCGGCGCCGACAGGCGCACCTAGGTCCTAGTGCCCGCCCGGCGCCATCATTGGTGACAGGCATGCCTGGGTCCTAGTGCTCGCACGCCTGTATGCCTTGTCGGGATCCTGCGCATGCGCAGATTCGTGTGCCGCGGCGATCTTCCCTGACAGCACCACTAAGGCTATACAAATAAACAATATAATACATTAAAAATAATACATAAAATGAGCATATGTATCTATAAATGATTACAATACTATAAAAACATGCTTTATTATAAATTTAATACATATATTCGTTCAATGGATCCCCTAGTAAGAGCCATTAAATATTTGTATATATTTTTTTAAATAATTTTGGGAGAGTAATGGGAATAGTTTGCATTAAGTACAGCAATCTTGGAAGTATGTTCATTTTAATGCCTTTCTTCCAAACCATGAGATATTGAGATTAGCCCACTGTTTGAGGTCTTCTTAAATTGTATTAGGAAGTGATTTTAAAATTTCTATCATATAGTTCAGCAAAAGAGGCTGGGATCTGAATACCTAGGTAAGTAACAGCGTGCCGTTGCCAAGTAAGTGGGAAGTGTTCCTTATATTGGGTCACAACAGACTGCGGCAGAGATGTTAAGAGTGTGAGATTTATGGTAATTAATCTTCAAATTAAAATGTTCCAATTCACAGAGCAAAAAAAGCAAAGAGAGCTGGGGTGATTGCAAGAACAACATGAGATTGGCAAATGCAGCCACCTTGTATTCCCTACATCCCACAGAAAGGCCTTTTTTATCTGGATGCAATTGAATTCTATTCAAAAAGGGCTCTAGTGTTAAAACAAAGAGTAGGGGGGAGAGAGGGCAACCTTGTCAGGTGCCATTGATTATAGAGACGGCCTCTGACAAGTGGCCATTGGCTCGGACACGAGCAGTCGGGTTGGCGTACAACGCTAAAATATTGGTCAGCATCCTGGGGAGTAGCCCGATTGCTCGGAGAACTTCCTGCATGTATGGCCATGCTACCTTATCAAAGACCCTTTGTGGCATCGAGGGACAGAAAAAAACCCTGAATCTTGCTAGATGTAAGCCAATGATGAAGATTGAGCACTTTAATAGTGTTATCACTAGCCTTTCTTCCCGGAACAAAGCCCACCAAAGAGGGTAACAATGGAAGTAGTCTGTTAGCTAACATTTTTGCGTACAACTTATCTGCATTTAAGAGTGATATTGGCCTATAGCTTTCAACACTGGATGCATCCTTTCCTTCCTTAGGGATTACAGTAATATGTGCCTCTAAAAAGCTTTTGGGAAGAGAGTCCGAGTTTGGTAGAGAGTTAAACGGCTCCAATAATCGAGGTGCTAGTACCTCTTTGAAGCATTTATAATATTGTAGTGTCAAGCCATCTAGACCTGGGCTCTTTTCCGGTTTCATCTTTTTAAACGCATTGATGAGTTCTTCCATGGAGAGGTTACGTTCAAGATCACAAGCCACCTGTTGGGAGATAGCTTTTGGGCCATATTTAGCCAGATTCTGTCTGATCTGTTGGGTATGGAAAATGGGAGCAATATGTGTTTCCGAGCGTAAATTGTAGACTCTTATAGTAGCATTCAAATTGGTGTATTATCTCCATTTCTAGAGCGGAGCTTCAGAAACATTTGAGTACTATCCGTGATACTTTATTTGCACTAACATACAATTTTGAGGACAAGCTTTCGAGGTATATCCCCTTCTTCAAAGTCCAAGCAGTACTATACAAATCACAAAGTTTCAGCAGAACGTTGGAAGGGATGAGAAAAAAAAAAAAAAAAGAGGTTAGAGATAAGATACAGCAAAAGCGAGGGGGGGGGAATACTACACTCACACAGAGGGAGTTAAGCTTAAGCTAATAGTCATAAAACTGTTGGATGATGAGTGAGGAATCCCATGTCCAAATTCAGGCCGTTATCTCTTGTGTCAAATAGAATTATCATTCTTAGTTCAAAAGTTTTTCTTTCCTGAATGGATTTGAAATTTCCTTTAAGAACTAAAATATTGAGGTCTCCCATTGTGTGGCCTGGTTGTGTGAAATGGTGTCCTACAGGTGTGCAGAGGTCATCTTCTTTATGTTCCTTGATGGTATGTCTGTGCAAATTCATCCTTGTTTGCAACTTCTGTCCTGTTTCGCCAACATAAGATCCTTTGCTGCATTTTCTGCACTGGATATGGTACACAACATTACTGGAGGTGCAGCTGTATGATCCGGAAATATTGAAGATCCCTTTTGAGTGTCTGACACTTTTTGATGGATTGATTTGGTTGCACAGTTTGCAGCGTTTTCCATTGTAGGGTTTGCTTCCATTATTTGTGACATCTTGATCAGAAGGAAGTTTCCTACTGATTAGTTTATTTCTGAGGTTGGGGGGTTGTCTGAAGGCCAGTATTGGGGGTTGGAATATTTCTTTCAGAGTTCCATCCTCTGTTATGATGGGTTGTAAATCTTTGATTATTTTCTTATTCCTTCTAGTGCTGGGTTGTATGTGGTTACTAGAGGTACACGGTTGTTTCTTTTTTTCTCCTTGTACTGAAGTAGATTTTCTCTTTGGGTTCTCAAGGCTGTTTTTATGCTTGATAGTTTTGTCCTAGTAACTTTTCTTATGGAAAGCGTCTGTTAGTGTCCCGAGATGTTTATCTCTGTCTCTTGGGTCAGAACATATTTGGTGGTATCTAATGGCCTGACTGTGTATGTGTGTATGATGGCACATTTCGTGTTTTGGGGGTGGAAGCTAGAACTGTGGAGGTAGTTGCATCTGTCAGTGGGTTTCCTGTATATTGAGGTGTGAAGCTTATCATCCCTGATGTATACTGTGGTGTCTAGGAAGTTGATGTTTGTGTTTGAGTATTCCATTTTAATTTTGATTGATGGATGAAAAGTGTTGATCAATGAGTAAAATTGTTTTAGGTATTCTTCACCTTCTGTCCATATGATGAAAATATATCATCAATATAGTGATAGTATCTGTATGGTTTTTGTTCCATGCTGTTCAGAAGAGGAGCTTATAATTTTGCCCGCGAAGGTAGTGGATTTGGAGTGATGATCTCATCGTCTGTACAGCCTTAGCCAACTGTTTCCTAATTTTGTTTCCAAACTCATAAAACACACTCTGCCCAAATACGTAATGACATCTTGTTTGTATGCTCAGCTCCTCTAATAGGAGAGATTGCAACTGAGAAAGCTTCAGCAAGGTCTGAAGTGCGCAATACTGTTTATGGAGATTTTCCGGGACCTGTATGCGATCAGTAAGAACCCTGACTTTAGTTTGGCGGATTTTTTTTGTTTCGGCCAACAGAGCCAGTAGTTCACCTTGAATTACACATTTGAGTTTCCCATACTGATATCCGGGAGATGTCAGGGGAGTCATTTTCTTCAAAAAACCACCTGTAGCCTTGCAGACAGATTACGAACAGTCTCAGGATCCTTCAGGAGGGAAGCATCTAGTCTCCATATTTTGGTCTGTTTAACGTGTTCAGAAAAAGACAGAGACATTGTGATAGGATGGTGATCCGAGAGGAACATTTGGCTCTATCGTAGCATATGTCAATAATGGGAGGTCATGTTGCAAGAGAAAAAATCTATTCTTGAATATTTATTATGAGGGGCCGTATAAAAGGTGTAATCTTTTTCTTTTGGAAAAAGTGTACAAGTATCATGCAGTTGGGCTTTAATCTGGCGCATTGATCTGTAAGGAATTGCTGTGGTACCCGAGGAGGAGTCTATTAATGGGTTCAATTGCACATTGAAATCCCCTCCAACTATTAGAATCCCAGTTTGAAATGGGTGGAGTACCTCCAACACTGCGAAAAAAAAGAAACTTGGTGTTCGTTTAGTGAATACATACAGTCCAAAGTAATTGGTTTATGCACGTAGGTGCCCATGAGAAAAATGTCGGCCTTCTGGATCAGTAAGACTATCAGAAAGCTGAAGAACATTTTTAGAGATCAAAATCGATACCCCTTTAGTTTTACCCTGGGAATTGGTAATGTGATACACCTGTGGATAATTTGGGAATAGAGTCTGTTCTAAAATGGGTTTCATGAAGAAACAAGAAGTGAGCTTTATATTTAGAGAGAGAGGCAAGGATTTGGGATCGCTTTTCCAGCAAGTTGAGACCTTTGACATTAAGCAATAGCAATTTCAAAGCTAGGGGATGGCTTCGGTTTTCTGAATCAGTCATGATGTTGGAGTCAATACCTGCTCGCTCAAAAAGAATCCCAAGAATTGTACTCTTGAGTTAGCAAGGAAATGTAGGTTTGCTGCACAAGGAGCTCAAGACTGTGGGAAAGGAGGAGAGAGAGCAAAAAAAAAAGGGGGGGGGGGGGGTAAAAGGCAAGTAGAGAGGATTTTACAAAGAAAAGATAGTATACCAGAGGTGGAAATAGAAATACTTTTTTTAAAATTGTTTTTACGCTGTCCCTTTAATTTTTTTTTTTTTATCACGTTTATTGCTATCACAGGGAATGTAAATATCCCCTGAGACAGCAATAGGCATTGACAGATGTTCTTTTCTGAGAAATCTGGGGTCTATTAGACTCTAAATATCTCCTCTGCCCTTACATCATCTGATCTCACCAAGATCGGTGTGATCAGATGCTTATCCAATGTAAAAATGGCGCTGTTTATATCCTCAACAAATACCACAATAGCGCCACGCTCCTAATTGCTGATAAATAACAAAAAAAATATACTTCTATAATAGTGTAATACCAAATAATATCTCTTATTAACAAAGTGAAAAAACATAAATTGTGACTAGTGAAAACCAACCAATATTCAATGTGCACAAAAATGAATATGGTCAAAAAATAATAAATAGTGAATAAATCCGTCTCTGGTGGTATACGTGACAAGTCCAAGGTGATATTCGATCCAATTCCCAGTGATTTTTATTATAATCTTATTATGCTCTTGTAGCGAATTTGCTCATCAGAGTTGGATGCGGAGTTCCCCTTTTTCCTTTTTCTTTTCTTTTTATTTGAGATATTCCTCAGCCCTCATTCCCTACCCCCTCCCTTCCTGAGAGGCAAACGTTATCTCCTGAGTGACAGATGGTGGGGGGGTCAACACAGGTGAAGGCATCCCTGGTTTGGTGCCAGGCCGTCTGCGGAAGTGTAACCTTTCTCACTTAAAAGCACTGACCTGAGAAACTTGTGTAGACTCGCCCATCATAAAAACAGATAAGACAGCTTATCCCTGGACTTGAAAGAAGTTGGAACCTCATAAAACTGACCAGCAGTTAATTGAACATTCCTCAGGTCAGCTGTCACTTATGTTTCATATCATGGAGTATGAAACTATTAGTTTTAATTGAGAGTCCACTGACCTCCTGCCCAAAATATCGTATTGGGCAGATTCAAAGTCACTCCCCCTTGCAGGGGGATTTTTAAAAAAGAGACAGGCTAGCAAGCCTGGAAGTTGAACACACACATCTCCTGAGTTTAACATCGTAACAGAGGAGATCAAAGACCCTTCCTGCTCTGCACTTGGATCTGCTTACATAGGCATATTGGCAAGTAACTGAACTCTTTAATTTCCTTCCTATTATCTCTTTGCTGTACAATTTATTTATATATATATATATATATATATATATATATATATATATATATATAGTTACATTTTCTTTGTAAATATTTTATTGCACCTATTTGACTCTTTTAGTAATAAATCCTTCTTTCTGAAAGTGTTAAACTGTTTCTAAGCGCTTACTTGCAATTCACGAATTCCTGCCTTTGAGGAGACGCTACTGTGTTTGTTTAATCCTCTGCCCCATCGGCCTGCGGTGACCGTATTGGACAGGCGACTTTTCAATCATTATAGTGTATATTTGATAACGGGAGTTTCCCAGTCTCCGACAAAAGTGGTGGTGGCAGTAGAGGGTTAGTTGCGTAATTAACCCGACCCAGTAACAAGCGCATTCAGGCTGCAGGCACCGATTGTAGCCCATTAGCTGGACAATCACTGTGCAGGGTGCAGCTGGGTGTGACCTTGTTACGTGCATCACACTGTGGTTTTAGATCGGCCGGTCCTTTGGTCACGTGTTTGGTGAGAATGTCTGGGGTCTGACGCCGCGGGTGTGACGTATTACTGTTAGTCGCGGTTGTGCGATTGTCGCATGTTGGTGGCGGTGACCGTGCGATTGTCGCATGTTGGTGGCGGCGACCGTGCGATCGTGACAGCGCTCACCTCATACAAAGCCTATGAAGAGGCTAAAACAGCTTATGTTCACCAGATGGAACTATATCCATGAATTGCACCGTAGCAATAATGGTGGTTACTCCTTCAACGTGGCTCTCCTCTCCTGCCACTATTCCCATAGGGATCTCTCACTCTCTTAATAGACTGGAACACTCCTCCTTGGTATATCACCCTGGATCATCATGTCTGCTGAGCGGAGCTGAGAGGATGAGCACAATGCCTTGTTTCTCTCTCACAGGTCTTATACATTTTGACCCCATATCTGGCATGCTTGCTACGGAGAAATTGTGTGAATGCAAACTAATGAGGGACTCATCAACACAGATGTTTTGCTGAGTATAGACATCTGAAAATTTCTGGTTAAGGTGATTTACAAGGAGCCAAATTTTGTGGAGTCAGTCAAATTCAGGGTCACCCCGAGGACGACAGTGTATTGTTGTTGAAATGTATAAATCGCATTATATTCTCATATCTATGCCTGGCCATGGCAGCAGAGAACATGGTATATGATGAATCGATCAGGTCTGTGGACCAATACAACCGCAATTCTTTTTTTTTTTTTTTTTTTTTTTTTTTTTTTTTTAGTAATGACCATTGTAGCAATCATGCACACAGAGATGGACGCGGTTCAACCATTTTGGCTCCAACCTCCATCTTGGCAAAGGATCATCCATCTTGTACAAACATATCTCCCCTCATTCTCCCTCTCTGAGAGTCACAGTGACATTTGGTCGGTGTGTGTGTTGGAAGTGTCACAGGCAGGCCAGGGCACAGCAGGCAGCTCAGAGCTATAAACCATCTTTGAGCTGGTTGCCGGGCTGGCTGGGAAGCTGAGAAATCTGGTATCTCGTAACAAGATAACCCAAGCCTTCCCCTGACTTCAAAGACATTCCAGAGGAGTAAGAAACTAGATAACTTTTAAAATCCATTTTTCCCCTATGTCTCATATCTTGGAATATGAGACTTGCATAAAAACCAGGCATATCTTCAGATTGCTCACGATCAGACTAATCGTTTGATAGGTCACACTCCCTGACTGGAATACCTAGGAAAGCAGAAAATTACATCTCTTGAACCATTCAAGTCTGTATTTTAGATTTCATATCTGACCATTCCTCAGATGCGTCTGCATATTAATCTACCCGCAGGTGGAATGGTACTTGTGCCTAGGAAAAGTTATGAGCCAAAATATGAGCTATGAGAGATTTTGGTTCTAGTTAGGGTCTCCACCCAGACAATCCCTCCCCAAATGAGGCATTGGTCCTTGGATTCAGAGACACCCCCTGCTGGGGGACTACAAAATAGACTGTCAGGCCTAAGAGTGGGAGTTGAAGAATTCTCCCGTTTAACATCAGAACCAACTTGGGAGACGTAGCCTTTTGCTCTGAAACTTGATCTCTCTAACCCAAGGCTGATTGGCAAGTACTTTAACCTCCTTTCTGTTACCTCTTTGCTGTGCTTTTGTTCTCTGTATATTTATATATATATATTGGTTACATCATTTTTCTGTAAATATTTTTAATGCACCCTTTTGACCTTTTTAGTAATAAATCTTTCTTTCTGAAAGTGTTGAACTGTTTCTAAAGCTCCTTATTGCAACTTACGAATTGGTGACATGGTGAGTCCCATAAGCTGGTGCAGTGGCTAGCACAAGTAGTGTCCTGCAGCCACCAAGAATTCGAACACAGGCCCGTAGAGCCCATAGTGTCCTTCTGGATGTGCTTGCAAATCCTGATTGGCAGCCGACAAATTCTGCAGTACCCGTACTTCCCCCATTCACTGCCCAACCTAGAATTCAGGTTGAAACAGCAAATTTAACTAGAAAAGGTACAATTTCTTGGGAAATTGTGTGAAGTGTTCTTGCATCCAACCCTAACCAAGTGATTGATCAAATGTAAAAAGTGCACATGGCAAGCTTGATAGAGTGGGAAATGCATTTGAACTTTTATTTTGCAGCTAACAGTCTAGCTTTGGTCACTCTGCTGCCTGCTGACGCACCTTCGGTTGCTATGGCAACTCACTCCACAGCAAGCTGAGAGGAGCTTTTATAAACACACTGCTCCAACTTGATCACTTTACTGGCGGTTGCCATCTTCAAACGGTTGTAGTTTTAAAAGTATACATCCTACAGCAAATATTGTGAGAATCACAAGACCCAGACCTACATTTTGATGCATAGTACGTCTCTGAAATATTAAAAATGAAGGCACAGTCGCAGTTTAAAAATGCCCCTTAAAATTTCAGGTGTCTGGTAGTGAAGTTTCAATGAAAGTCAATGCGCGGCGTGAGTTGCAAACAAATGGTCGTATTGTGAAAACTATGGCAGTTTAGAAATCATGTCCTGATTTTTCTTTTCACGCTCTAGCTTTGTCAGCTCCCACTCTAGTTGCTGCATTCATTCCTATGGGAAAATTTCACCACAAAAACCGCGATATTTCGTGAACCATTTGGCGAAACGTTCCACAAAGTAATAGCAATCCAATCGGGAACAATCCGCACGTTTTGATATTACTTGTCTTTGTAGTGTAAAAACTGTGGGAGGAGTTTTTGATTCTCACAATATAAAGCTCTTCGCTGTAGCATTTATACTATTAAAACTACAACCGTATGAACATGGCAACCGCCAGTGAAGTGAGCAAGTTGGAGCAGTGTGTTTATAAAAGTTCCTCTCAGCTTGCTGTAGAGTGAGTTGCCATAGAAACCCAGCTGTGTCAGCAGCCAGCAGAGTGACCAAAGCTACTCCGCCCACTCCCATTGTAGACTACTGCTGCAGGCAAGAACACTCCACACAATTTCCCCAGAAATTGTAGATTTTCTAGTTGTGTTCTTGCAAGAACACTTATTGTTATCTCACAAATATATTCTTATTCTTATTATAGCCAAATTTACCACGCTAACTCCTCCCACAGTTTTTATACCACAAAGACAAGTAATATATCAAAACGTGCGGATTGTTCCTGATCGGATTGCTTTTACTTTGTGGAACGTTTGGCCGAATGGTTCACGAAATATCGCGGTTTTTGTGGTGACATTTTCCCATAGGAATGAATGGAGCAACTTCAGTGGGAGCTGACAAAGCTAGAGTGTAAAGGGAAAAATCAGGACATAATTTCTAAACTGCCATCACTCCGTCATTTTTAAGCCCACCTACACATATCTTATATCAAAACGTTTAGCTATCCCTGCTACCACTAAAAATGTCCACGGCTAAGCCACAGTCCTGATAGTTTTCACAATATGACCATTTGTTTGCAACTCACGCCGCCCATTGACATTCATTGAATCTCCACTACCAGACACCTGAAATTTCAAGGGACATTTTTAAACTGCGACTGTGCCTTCATTTTTAATATTTCAGAGACATACTATGCATAAAAATGTAGGTCTGGGTCTTGTGATTCTCACAATATAAAGCTCTTTGCTGTAGGATTTATACTTTCAGAACTACAAACGTTCGCAGATGGCAACCACCAGTGAAGTTGGCATGTTGGAGCAGTGTGTTTATAAAAGTTCCTCTCAGCTTGCTCTGACTGAGCGAGTTGCCATAGCAACCGAAGGTGAGTCACCAGGAAGCAGAGTGACCAAAGCTACAGTGTGAGCTGCAAAATAAAAGTTCAAATGCATTTCTTCAAGCTTGCCATCTGCACTGTTTACATTTCATCAATCACTTGGTTAATGTTGGATGCAAGAACACTTCACACAATTTCCCCAGAAATTGTACCTTTTCTAGTTAGGTGTTCTTGCAAGAACACTTATTGTTATCTCACAAATATATTCTTATTATTATAGCCAAATTTGCCACGCTAACTCCTCCCACAGTTTTTACACTACAAAGACAAGCAATATATCAAAACGTGCGGATTGTTCCCGATCGGATTGCTATTACTTTGTGGAGCGTTTTGCCGAATGGTTCACAAAATATTGCGGTTTTTGTGGTAACATTTTCCCATAGGAATTGAAAGGTTGTCGATAGCCCCTGGCTATCAGTCTTTATCAGGCTGTTGAAGGTACTGACGCGTCGGGAAGATTGACTTCACCATCAGAAACAACAGACACACAGTTATAGGTGAAATCAATCTCTCCAGTTTATTAGCAGGGAGGAAATTAATATAACAGAAAAAAGAAAGGTGGGGGGCAGAGTATCAAAAAGCTGAGTTGTCAGTAATTGATTGGCTGAATACAAAAAGACAAACATTGACGTCAATTCTGAAAAGTGATGAGAAGCGGAGTTTCACTTTCCCAGGAATAAAGAAAGTTTCTATATTGTTTTAAAACACTTATCTACTATATACAATAGAATCTCGCTAGATACTTGTCAAGGCTATGAACATGACTTTCTCAGGCCTTGAAATCAGTTACAAGTATCCAACAGTTATTTTCCCATGGGACAGAAGTATTTGACTTTTAATTATATCATAACAGAAACAGGTGCTGTTAGTATAAAGAAATAATTGGATACTATCTCCTCTACCAAGGCTAAGCTAAGATAAAAAAAATAGAAGAATATTGTGAGTACAGTTCTGTAACACATAAATGACACAGCATATTTTCATTAACTCATTCTGGGTATAATACAAAACAATTATTCAATATGTTAGTACAAAATCTAAAATGGAGTGGGGGGAAAACAAAATGACAGACCTAAAAAACATACATTTCCCTTCAATCCCCTCTTATAATCATTATTTACATATATGATTTTAATTTCCCTTATACAACATAGTTCTTTTTCTGCTTCTTTCTATATTTGGCTAGATAACTGTGGTACTCTTTAGGTTTTGGGTTCAGTGGGGCACTTTGTTCTTAGATCTCTTCTGCATACATAGTCATACCTATACCTTTGTTCATAAGCTTCTTAATGCACGGAAGGATGCAGCAAACCACAAAACCTATGGTAACTAATATAATCAGGATAATAATAGCAAGCTGCACTAGTGTCTGTTTCCAGCTGGTGAACCACCCAAAATACTGATCCCAAAGGTTGTCTAAGCCGGAGTTCTTCTTAAACTCTATAGACAAGTTTTCAAATTTCTTTATGGCTAATGTGACTTTGCCATTTGGGCCTGTGTTGTTTAGGATGTAAGTGCAACAAATGTCTACCGTGTCTATGTATTTTGCATATACCACCCTTCTCAGCTAGGATCATATCTAGGGCTATCCTATTCTGGAATGTCATCTGTGAAGTGGCTTCTAATTGTTCAGCAGTTTCCTTTAGGGCATCTGTAGTATAATTAACAAATCTTTGTTGATTTTAATAAATATAATTTATGAGAAATATAGACTCAAATCCTGCTGCTGCTTGGTTTTTGGCCTTGAATTCGTCTGGAACCCCTCTTGGTACCCCTATGGCATCTATATATACATGGCTAACATCATGCGCAGTATGATACATATTATACAACCAGAGTAAGTGGGAGTTATGGGGACATTGTACACTTTGGCAGTAATCAGTAATGAAGGTGGCAACCTCAGTATTTGATGAATTATACCACAATATGGTATGGCCTGAATCCTGTGTTATCACCATTTCACACTGGTTAGGTGCCAACAAAATCAGTATAATCAGGAAAAAGTGGCAGAACCATGGTCCAAAATTGGGGAAGCAGTTCATCTTCTTCAGGGTCAGGGTTTTTCTACCCCTGTTAGTACCCCTTTTCCTTGATTATCCTGTTCGAGGTCAGGGCTTTCTGCCCCCGTTAGTACCTCCTTTCCTGTTTTCCCTTGGGTCTGGTCCAGGGCCTTTCTCGACCAGCTTCGCTCTGGAAGCATGGATCCAGATGGAACTATGTTCAGTGAGGACTGCTGTTCTGGTTACTGCTACGACCGTAGTTTCTGGTCTGTAGGCGAAATCCTGCTGTTTCTTGTTTCTCGTCAGCTGTTTCACCACAATACGATCTCCGGCCTGGAACGGGTGGGTATTTTCCTGTGGAAAAAACGGAAACTTGCGGATAACATCGTTCTCTTTTTGTGGAGTACATTTCTGGCCATCGGGAAAACACATCTGTGACCACACAAGCTGGTTGTTGTCCTCCCTTTTGTTGGGGTATGTGTGTAAAGTCAATTTGAAAATGTGTAAAAAATGTTGTGGGGTAAGGCAGGTGTTGATGCATGGCTTTATTTGGGTTGTTTGGGTTACTCCTGATACATTTGATGCATCTTTTCACATAATCTTGTACTAACTCCGCCATTCCTGTGATATAAAAATCTTTTTGGAGTTGTTTTAGGGTTGCCTTCCATCCTATATGTCCTATCCCATGGTATTGTGCAATGTATATCGGGGCGCTACACCGTGGGATGCATGGTTTCCCCTCTTTGCAGATTAATCCAGTCTTTGGATTCTTCTGTAAAATAGGGTAGCACCAGTCTTCGAGCTCCTTTGTGGAAGCTGACTGCTACAAGGTTGTGATCAATTGGAAATCATCTGGAAGGATGGGGCATAAAGTGGGCATCTGCAGTAAAGCAAGTTGTTGTTGAGCTACCTTTTTTTTTTTTTTTTTTTTTTCTTCATAATCTGCTAGAGCGTTACCTTTTGTTATATCATCGTCCCCTTCGGTATGTGCTCTGCAGTGTATGACAGCAAATTCATTGGGAAGTGTGAGAGCCTTAAGCAAATTGGCTATTAATTGGGAATGGGCAATCTTTTTCCCATCAGCTCCTATGTAGCCTCTGAGAGACTATAATACACCATGGTCATACACTGTTCCATAGGCATATTTAGAATCTGTGTAAATAGTGACAGACTGGTCTTTGTACAGTTCACATGCTCTAGTGAAAACAATCAATTCAGTAGCCTGGGCTGATTGAAAAGGGATTGGTTTTACTTCTATAACGGTGTTAGGGAGTTTAACTACAGCATAGCTGGCATGATAAATGTTGTCTTTTGGCCTAGTGCAGGAGCCATCTACGAAAACAACATCAGCATTTGGGATTGGAATCTTTTATAAATCTAGTCTGGGTGAAATATTAGCCTCAGTGGATTTGAGGAAGTCATGAGCCTCGGGTTTCGGATCGTTTGACAATTTGAGACCCAACAGTGCGTTTAGGATCATTGCTGGACCTGAGTTGTTTGCGCTATACTTGATATGCAACATGGGGTTGCTCATCAAGATAACCTTATATCTGCTGAGTTGTTGGGAGGACATGTGCTGAATGTGTATATTTCTTAATAAAATAGCTACATTATGTGTAGTGTGCAATATCATAGGGTGTCCTAAGGTGAATGACATAGACATCTCCACAGTCATTACGTAAAATACCAACACTTTGAGACACGCAGGCATGCCTTGGACCTGAACTGGCACCATTTTTGAGAAAAAAGCTACAGGGCGAAGTCTGCCTCCGTGCTCTTGGGCGAGTACACCAGCCATGGTCTTACAATTGTCCCTTGCATACACATGAAACATTTTTACATAGTCAGAAAGGCTAAGGCCTGGGGCAGTTACCATTGCATTTTTCAAATACACATATGCATCAACCATGTCATCTGACCATTTAACAATTTCTGACATTTTCTGGGTTGTGACTTGTCATAATAGGAACAGTCAGGTATCCACTGGCGGCAGTAACCAATGGCTCCAAGAAAGGAGAGCATGTCTTTCTTGGCTTGTGGGCGGGCAAGTTTCAGGAGAGCCACAGCTCTGTTTGGACTGACTTTCCTTTCCCCCTTTTGTAAACACAAAACCCAGATATTTAACATTTGTTTTACACCATTGTAGTTTTTTCTTTGACACTTTGTGTCCACCTTCAAAAAGACATTTCAACAAACTCTCCCCATCCCTCAGGGCGGCCCTCTTAGTGAGACTGCAGAGGCAGATGATATCCGCGTACTGCAGCAGGACTGACCCATAGTCCGGTGTCCACCCCCTCAGAGTGGCTTGGAGAACAGTTGCGTAGACTACAGAAAAATCTACAAAAACCCTGAGGCATTAAACAGAAAGCAAAAATGAGCTGTGTCTCTGCGTCAACTGGGACGCTAAAAAATGCATTTGCTAAATTAATTACTGAAAAACATTCAGCATCAGACGGTATGGCTGTAAAAAAAAAACGGAATGTCAAACACCAACAGAACAATGTATTGTAACACAGTCAATGTCCTCTATTTCCAAACATTTTAATTATTAATGTGTCTCCTACAGTGAGAAATGGATATTGCTTGGTCTGTATCGCCACCTTGTATCTGGTTCTACCTGCCGGTCCAGGACTGAAAATTTTACTATTCCTGTTTTTTTTGCCAAGTCTACTAATAAGGACCCTGATATCTCTTTTAATCCTTCAGCAGAAAAGGTTCCCTCATCCTGTGTGGAATCAGGAATTAGCTGCTGTGTCCCTGGGGATTCCTTGGGTGGGGGTTCATGTTGGTCTTCCACCGCGTCCTGGACTGGGATGGGGGATGGGGCTGTGGGTTGGATTTGCTGCTGTGCTGCAATAGCTGCAAGGAAAAATTCACGTCCTCTTTGGAGAAGGAGGGATATATTCTGACAGCACGGAGCTGACAGTACGGAACGGGTCTAGTGACACATAACCACTTATCACTCTCAACAAAAGATAGACAATAAGAACTTAAATATTGACTCTATTTCAATAACTTCAACCCGTTCACTTACCAACTGGGTTCACTTATTTTCATAAACAAATTATCTTATACTCTATGCATTTGATAATAGAAGCAAAGAAAAGAAAGTTGGTTACCCTCAACAGACTAGTCAAGACTCTGTAAATATACCTAGACCCCGTCTAGGTATTTAAAATGTAGACCCCGTCTACATAAATCACCTTTCCTTATCTGAGTCTCTCGGAGACTCAATGAAGTATTCCCAGAATACTCCTGTCACAGTTCAGAGATCGAGAGTTTAGTCAGAGCCCACGGATAGCCAGACAGACAGACTTTGTTTATCTTACCGGGTGACCGCAAACGGGTTGACCTCCCGATCTCGGTGGGACCTCCAATTGAAAGGTTGTCGATAGTCCCTGGCTATCAGTCTTTATCAGGCTGTTGAAGGTACTGATGCGTCAGGAAGATTGACTTCACCATCAGAAACAACAGACATACACACAGTTATAGGTGAAATCAATCTCTCCAGTTTATTAGCGGGAAGGAAATTAATATAACAGAAAAAAGAAAGGTGGGGGGCACAGAGTATCAAAAAGCTGAGTTGTCAGTAATTGGCTGAATACAAAAAGACAAACATTGACGTCAATTCTGAAAAGTGATGAGAAGCGGAGTTTCACTTTCCCAGGAATAAAGAAAGTTTCTATATTGTTTTAAAACACTTATCTACTATATACAATAGAATCTCGCTAGATACTTGTCAAGGCTATGAACATGACTTTCTCAGGCCTTGAAATCAGTTACAAGTATCCAACAGTTATTTTCCCATGGGACAGAAGTATTTGACTTTTAATTATATCATAAAAGAAACAGGTGCTGTTAGTATAAAGAAATAATTGGATACTATCTCCTCTACCAAGGCTAAGCTAAGATAAAAAATAGAAGAATATTGTGAGTACAGTTCTGTAACACATAACTGACACAGCATATTTTCATTAACTCATTCTGGGTATAATACAAAACAATTATTCAATATGTTAGTACAAAATCTAAAATGGAGTGGGGGGAAAACAAAATGACAGACCTAAAAAACATACATTTCCCTTCAGGAATGAATGGAGCAACTAGAGTGGGAGCTGACAAAGCTAGAGTGTGGAAGGAAAAATCAGAACACGATTCCTAAACTGCCACCACTCTGTCATTTTCAAGCCCACCTACACATATCTTATATCAAAACGTTCAGCTATCCCTGCTGCCACTAAAAATGTTCACGGCTAAGCCATAGTCCTGATAGTTTTCACAATATGACCATTTTTTTTGCAACTCACACCGCCCATTGACTTTCATTGAAACTTCACTACCAGACACCTGAAATTTTAAGTGGCATTTTTAAACTGCGACTGTGCCTTCATTTTTAATATTTCAGAGACATACTATGCATCAAAATGTAGGTCTGGGTCTTGTGATTCTCACAATATAAAGTTCTTTGCTGTAGGATTTATACTTTTAAAACTACAACCGTTTGAAGATGGCAATCGCCAGTGAAGTGAGCAAGTTGGAGCAGTGTGTTTACAAAAGCCTGTCCGCTTCCTGTGACTGAGTTGCTATAGCAACCAAACATGACTCACGAGGCAGCTGAGTCACCAAGTTGAAATGCAGTTCTCACTCTATCAGGCTTGCCATGTGCACTGCTTACATTTCATCAATCATTTGGTTAGGGTTGGATGCAAGAACACTTTACACAATTTCCCCAGAAATTGTAGATTTTCTAGTTTTTATTAAGTGTTCTTGCATGGCAAGAGCACTTATTGTTATCTCACATATATATTCTTAAGTGTTCATGCATAGCAAGGAACACTTATTGTTATCTCACAAATATATTCTTATTAAGTGTTCTTGCATGGCAAGAGCACTTATTGTTATCTCACATATATATTCTTATTAAGTGTTCTTGCATGGCAAGAGCACTTATTGTTATCTCACATATATTCTTATTCCGTTTCTTATTATAGCCATATTTGCCACGCTAACTCCTCCCACAGTTTTTACACTACAAAGACAAGTAATATATCAAAACGTGCGGATTGTTCCCGATCGGATTGCTATTACTTTGTGGAACGTTTCGCCGAATCGTTAACGAAATATCGCGGTTTTTGTGGCGAAATTTTCCCATAGGAATGAATGGTGCATCTAGAGTGGGAGCAGAGCACAGCTAGAGTGTGCAAAGGAAAAATCAGAACATGATTTGTAAACTGCCATCACTCTGTCATTTTCAAGCCCACCTACACATATCTTATATCAAAACGTTCAGCTAACCCTGCTGTCACTAAAAATGTTCACGGCTAGGACATACTCTTGATAGTTTTCAGAATATGACCATTTGTTTGCACATCACCCCTCCCATTGACTTTCATTGAAACTCCACTGTAGACACCAGACATTTTAAGGGACGTTTTTAAACTGCGACTGTGCCTTCATTTTTAATATTTCAGAGACATACTATACATCAAAATTTAGCTCAGTTTCTTGTGATTCTTGCAATACCAAGCTCTTCGCAGTAGCATTTATACTTTAAAAACTACAAGCGTTTGAAGATGACAATCGCCACTGAAGTTGGCAAGTTGGAGCAGTGTGCATATATAAATTCCTCTCAGAGTGAGTTACCATAGCAACCCAGCTGTGTCAGAGTGAGCAAGCCTACTCCGCCCAGTCCAGGTGCAGACTACTGATGCATGCAATACTTCAGTGAGAAATGACAAAGCTACACTGTGGAAGGAAAAATCACAACATGATTTGTAAACTGCCATCACTCTGTCATTTTCAAGCCCACCTACACATATCTTATATCAAAACGTTCAGCTAACCCTGCTGTCACTAAAAATGTTCACGGCTAAGCCATACTCCTGATAGTTTTCAGAATATGACCATTTGTTTGCAACTCACCCCTCCCATTGACTTTCATTGAAACTTCACTCACAGCCACCTGACATTTTAAGGGACTTTTTTAAACTGCGACTGTGCCTTCATTTTTAATATTTCAGAGACATACTATACATCAAAATTTAGGTCTGGTTCTTGTGATTGTCACAATATAAACCTTTTCACAGTAGCATTTATACTTTTAAAACTACAAGCGTTTGAAAATGGCAATCGCCAGTGAAGTTGGCAAGCTGCAGCAGTGTGTTTAGAACAGAGCTTCTCACATGCCTGACTGAGTGAGTTGCTATAGCAACCAAAGGTCACTCAAGAGTCAGATGAGTCACACAGGCTTGACTGTGAGATGCAAAATACAAGTTGAAATGCATTTCTCCCTCTGTCAGGCTTGCAATGTGCACTGCTTACATTTCATGAATCATTTGGTAAGGGTTACTTGCAAGAACACTTTACACAATTTCCCCAGAAATTGTAGATTTTCTTATTAAGTGTTCTTGCATAGCAGGAACACTTATTGTTATCTCACAAGTATATTCTTATTAAGTGTTCTTGCATGGCAAGAGCACTTATTGTTATCTCACATATATATTCTTATTCTTATTATAGCCAAATTTGCCACGCTAACTCCTCCCACAGTTTTTACACTACAAAGACAAGTAATATATCAAAACGTGCGGATTGTTCCCGATCGGATTGCTATTACTTTGTGGAACGTTTCGCCGAATCGTTCACGAAATATCACGGTTTTTGTGGCAAAATTTTCCCATAGGAATGCATTGAGCAACTAGAGTGAGAAATGACAAAGCTACAGGGTGGAAGGAAAAATCAGAACATGATTTGTAAACTGCCATCACTCTGTCATTTTCAAGCCCACCTACACATATCTTATATCAAAACGTTCAGCTAACCCTGCTGTCACTAAAAATGTTCACGGCTAGGACATACTCCTGATAGTTTTCACAATATGACCATTTGTTTGCGCCTCACCCCTCCAATTGACTTTCATTGAAAATCCACTCTAGACACCTGAAATTTTAAGGGACGTTTTTAAACTGCGACTGTGCCTTCATTTTTATCTTTCAGAGACATACTATACATCAAAAGTTAGCCCTGCTTCTTGTGATTATCACAATATAAGGCTCTTTGCTGTAGCATTTATACTTTTAAAACTACAAGTGTTTGAAGATGGCAATCGCCACTGAACTTGGCAAGTTTAAAAAGCCTGTTTAGAACAGACATGCTGACATTCCTCTCAGAGTGAGTTGTCATAGCAACCCAGCTGTCTCAGCACAGTGAGCCTACTCCGCCCTCTCCAGGTGCAGCAACCAAAGGTCACTCAAGAGGCAGATGACTCACCAGGCTGGACTGTGAGCTTCAAAATACAAGCTGAAATGCATTTCTCACTATCAGGCTTGCAATGTGCACTGCTTACATTTCATCAATCATTTGGTAAAGGCTGCGGCATGAACACTTTACACAATTTCCCCAGAAATTGTAGATTTTCTAGTTCTTATTATAGCAAATTTGCCACGCTAACTCCTCCCACAGTTTTTACACTACAAAGACAAGTAATATATCAAAACGTGCGGATTGTTCCCGATCGGATTGCTATTACTTTGTGGAACGTTTCGCCGAATCATTCACGAAATATCGCGGTTTTTGTGGCAAAATTTTCCCATAGGAATGCATTGAGCAGCACAGCACAGCTAGAGTGTGCAAAGGAAAAATCAGAAAAATCAGAACATGATTTGTAAACTGCCATCACTCTGCCATTTTCAAGCCCACCTACACATATCTTATATCAAAACGTTCAGCTAACCCTGCTGTCACTAAAAATGTTCACGGCTAGGACATACTCTTGATAGTTTTCAGAATATGACCATTTGTTTGCACATCACCCCTCCCATTGACTTTCATTGAAACTCCACTGTAGACACCAGACATTTTAAGGGACGTTTTTAAACTGCGACTGTGCCTTCATTTTTTATCTTTCAGAGACATACTATACATCAAACTGTAGGTATTTTTCTTGTGATTGTCACAATATCACGGTAGCTTTTATACTTTTAAAACTACAAGCGTTTGAAGATGGCAATCGCCAGTGAACTTGCCAAGTTTAAAAAGCCTGTTTAGAGCACAGCTAATCACATTCCTGACAGAGTGAGTTGCTCTAGCAACCAAACATGACTCACACGCAGCTGAGTCACACAGGCTGGACTGTGAGATGGTAAATACAAGCTGAAATGCATTTCTCCCTCTGTCAGGCTTGCAATGTGCACTGCTTACATGTCATCATTACTTGGTAAAGGTTGCGGCAAGAACACTTTACACAATTTCCCCAGAAATTGTAGATTTTCTAGTTCTTATTCTTATTATAGCCATATTTGCCATGCTAACTCCTCCCACAGCTTTTACACTACAAAGACAAGTAATATATCAAAACGTGCGGATTGTTCCCGATCGGGTTGCTATTACTTTGTGGAACGTTTCGCCGAATCGTTCACGAAATATCGCGGTTTTTGTGGCAAAATTTTCCCATAGGAATGAATGGAGCAATTAGAGTGAGAAGTGACAAATCTAGAGTGTAGAAGGAAAAATCAGAACATGATTTGTAAACTGCCATCACTCTTTCATTTTCAAGCCCACCTACACATATCTTATATCAAAACGTTCAGCTAACCCTGCTGTCACTAAAAATGTTCACGGCTAGCACATAGTCCTGATAGTTTTCACAATATGACCATTTGTTTGAAACTCACCCCTCCCATTGACTTTCATTGAAACTTCACTCACAGCCACCTGAAATGTTAAGGGACGTTTTTAAACTGCGACTGTGCCTTCATTTTTAATATTGCAGAGACATACTATATATCAAAATTTAGGTTTGTTTCTTGTGATTGTCACAATATAAACCTTTTCACGGTAGCATTTATACTCAAGCGTTTGAAGTTGGCAATCGCCAGTGAAGTTGGCAAGTTTGAGCAGTGTGTTTAGAACAGAGCTTCTCACATGCCTGACTGAGTGAGTTGCTATAGCTACCAAAGGTCACTCAAGAGTCAAATGAGTCACACAGGCTTGACTGTGAGATGCAAAATACAAGCTGAAATGCATTTCTCCCTCTGTCAGGCTTGCAATGTGCACTGCTTACATTTCATGAATCATTTGGTAAGGGTTACTTGCAAGAACACTTTACACAATTTCCCCAGAAATTGTAGATTTTCTAGTTCTTAATATTATAGCCAAATTTTCCACGCTAACTGCTCCCACAGTTTTTACACTACAAAGACAAGTAATATATCAAAACGTGTGGATTGTTCCCAATCGGATTGCTATTACTTTGTGGAACGTTTCACCAAATGGTTCACAAAATATCACAGTTTTTGTGGTGAAATTTTCCCATAGGAATGAATGGAGCAACTAGAGTGGGAGCTGACAAAGCTACAGTGTTGAAGGAAAAATCAGGACATGATTTCTAAACTGCCATCACTCCCTCATTTTCAAGCCCACCTACACATATCTTATATAAAAACGTTCAGCTAACCCTGCTGCCACTAAAAATGTTCACGGCTAAGCCATAGTCCTGATAGTTTTCACAATATGACCATTTGTTTGCAACTCACGCCGCCCATTAACATTCATTGAATCTTCACTCTAGACACCTGAAATTTCAAGGGTCATTTCTAAACTACGACTGTGCCTTCATTTTTAATATTTCACAGACATACTATACATCAAAATGTAGGTCTGGGTCTTGTGATTCTCACAATGTAATTCTCACAATATTTGCTGTAGCATTTATACTTTGAAAACTACAAGCGTTTGAAGATGGCAACCGCCAGTGAAGTTAGCAAGTTGGAGCAGAGTGTGGAAGGAAAAATCAGGACATGATTTCTAAACTGCCATCTCTCTGTCATTTTCAAGCCCACCTACACATATCTTATATCAAAACGTTCAGCTGTCCCTGCTGCCACTAAAAATGTTCACGGCTAAGCCATAGTCCTGATAGTTTTCACAGTATGACCATTTGTTTGCAACTCACGCCGCCCATTGACATTCATTGAATCTCCACTCTAGATACCTGAAATTTGAAGGGATATTTCTAAACTGCGATTGTGCCTTCATTTGTAGTATTTCAGAGACCTATGCACCAAAATGTAGGTCTGGGTCTTGTGATTCGCACAATATAAAGCTCTTTGCTGTAGGATTTATATTTTTAAAACTACAACCGTTTGAAGATGGCAACCGCCAGTAAAATGATCAAGTTGGAGCAGTGTGTTTATAAAAGCTCCTCTCAGCTTGCTGTGGAGTGAGTTGCCATAGCAACCGAAGGTGAGTCAGCAGGCAGCAGAGTGACCAAAGCTAGACTGTTAGCTGCAAAATAAAAGTTCAAATGCATTTCCCACTCTATCAAGCTTACCATGTGCACTTTTTACATTTGATCAATCACTTGGTTAGGGTTGGATGCAAGAACACTTCACACAATTTCCCAAGAAATTGTACCTTTTCTAGTTAAATTTGCTGTTTCAACCTGAATTCTGGGTTGGGCAGTAAATGGGGAAGTACGGGTACTGCAGAATTTGTCGGCTGCCAATCAGGATTTGCAAGCACATCCAGAAGGACACTATGGGCTCTACGGGCCTGTGTTCGAATTCTTGGTGGCTGCAGGACACTACTTGTGCTAGCCACTGCACCAGCTTATGGGTCTCACCATGTCACCAAGTGATACTGCAGTGCTGGTATGTACAAGACCAGGATGTACTAGGCCGCTGGTGTTTGCTAGTTCAACAGAATGTTGAGAGGCATTCGTAGTGGCACTCTGCTGCATATGAGGAGAATCATGCAATTGTACCACCTCAGCAATCTGGGAAACTGGGTCAGGTATGCCTGACCTTAGCAAGGACCTCTACTCCATCATCTGAGCTATCTGTCAGGGTGCCGCTGCTGTCTACAGGTTCGTATTCTGTGGCAGATTCTGTCAGTGAGGCTTCCCCTTCTCTCTCATCTGACATGGTCAGAATCCTGTTGGCCTCTACACTAAAGTACTTTTCGTTGGACATTTTGGACACTAAATTTATAGGTACCTGGTGCGACTCACAGGGAAAAAGAGCACCTGGCTGTCAGGGACTGCTTGAACTGCTACAAAAAAAATGTACCTGTAAGTGCTAGCAAAGATCAGGCCTGATTCTGCTAACACTGCGGTTTTGTGTGCAGTGTTTCAAGTGACAGTGATCTACTGACAGTGCACTTGCTGAGAGAGAAGGGGGGGGGGAGATGGGGTTAAGCTTAGAGGCTAAACTCAGGTGCTGGCAGGTGGCGTGGCTGATCCTGCTAACGCTGCGGTTTTGGGGACACTTTACTTTTGTGAACGGCGGTATAGATCTGATCAAAGATATTGATCCATTCAGACACAATCTTAGCAAAGGAGGTTTATTGTGTATGTGAGCATATTTCTGGCAATCAAGGGGTTAAATGTGATGACTGATGTAGTGGCGGGAAATCTGATGCTTTCTGGGAGGGATGCTAACTGATGTTAATGCTACCTGAAGTCGCCGGTGACACTAATCAGTAAAAAAAAAAAAATCTGTACACTGTACTAATGACACTGGTGTAAGGGCAGTGATGGGGTTAACTGGGGGACAATCGGGGTTAAATGTGACCGAGCTTTGCTTTTACTGTGAAAGTGTATTGCTTTTACTCACATAGATTTCTTCGCTCTCTGGAGCGGAATGTGCCCAGGGAGAGAAGGTTGCATAATTTCCTGTACCTGTGTAAATGTAAACACAGGTACAGGAAGACCTGTGATAGGGCAGGGATCAATCAGCAGATCCAGGCCGAACATCACTGGCCTGAATCTGCTGATTGATTGGTATCTATACTGCCATTTGTAAACGCTAACACTTTCACGTAAACCAATTAATTTACATGTATTTGGATTTTTTTTGAGCAAAGACGTCACAGAATACATTTTGGCCTAAATATATGACCAAATTTTGATTTTTAAATTTTTTTAATAAAAACTGCACAGGCGATCAATTACCACCAAATGAAGCTCAATTTGTGGGAACAAAAGAACGTAAATTTCATTTGGATGCAGAGTTGCATAACCGCGCAATTGTCAGTTAAATAATGCAGCGCCGTAACGCAAACCGCTTCTGTAACTGCTTCCTGACCGCCCTATAGCAGAAATACTTGTAGAGGGCGGCACGGAGCACAAAATCACGTATATATACTTGATTCACACTACCGTGGTTTTCATGCCACTCCCAGATAGCGTCAGATTGTCCATCAGTACACCAGTAATCATATTTAACTCCTTGATTGCCAGGACCACAACTTCTATTGTGTTAGTATAATGTCTGAACGGATCAAAATCTTTGATCAGATCAGCACTATACCAGCGTTCACATCAGTACAGTATCCCTAAAAGCGCAGCGTTAGCGTGATCAGCCACGCCACCTGCCAGCGCCTGCGTTTAGCCCCTAGGCTAACCCCCCCCCCCTCTCCTCCAGCAAGTGCAGTGTCAGTAGGTCACTGTCACTTGATACATTGCACACAAAACTGGAGTGTTGGCATAATCAGGCCTAATCTCTGTTAGCATTTGCTGGTAAATTTTGATGACTCTCATATGCAGCAGAGTGCCAGTACTAGTGTCACGCTACTTTTTGGTGAACTGGCATGCACCAGCGGCCTAGTAGATCCTGGTCTTTCACATACCAGCACTGCAGTATCACTTGGTGACGTGGCGTGTCCCATAAGTGTAGTACAAGCAGGTGCGTACCCCGTGCCCCGCAACCACCAAGAATTTGTGGCCCGTAGAGCCCCTAGTATCCTTCCGGATGTGCTTGCAAATCCCGATTGGCAGCCCACAAATTCTGCAGCACCCGTACTTCCCCCATGCACTGCCCAACCCGGAATTCAGGTGGAAACCACAAATTTAACCCTTGATTTTTTTTGGAGCCGTTTTTCACAGAAGATCTGTATGGATTGATTGTGGGTCAAAGCAATTTACCGTATTTTTCGCTCCATAAGATGCACTTTTTTCCCCCAAAAAAAGGGGGGAAAATGTCAGTGCGTCTTATGGAGCGAATGTAAAGCAGCTGGTCCGGTATTTCTGCCGCCACTATGTCAGAATATCGGGCCGGCCGCTTAGCTCTTCTCTCCTGCAGGACCTTACCAGTTCCTCGCTCCAGCGCTGCAGTCTTCCCGCGGCGGCTTCTGTGACAGCTGGGTGCCCACTACGCATGCGTGAGAAGCGCCGCGCTTTGTGAATGGTCCGGTGTCTTCTGGGACACATGACAGGTCCCAGAAGGCTTCGGGCCATTCACAAAGCGCAGCGCTTCTCGCGCATGCGCAGTGGGCACCCGGCTGTCACAGAAGCCGCCGCGGGAAGAAGGAAGGACAACTTTGCGGAAGTGGGAGCGGATACCTGTCAAATTCAGGTACCCACTCCCCCTCCCTCCCCAAAGGTACGCAGTCTTTGGTAATTTCCTTTACTGTCTGAAGTCTGGTTATCCCCTGCACTGTCTGCAGTCTTTGGTTATCCCCTGCACTGTCTGCAGTCTCTGGTCTTCTGTACTATGTCCACAGTCTCTGGTCATTCCCTGTCCTGTGTCCCCAGTCTCTGGCTATCTCCTGTACTGTGTCCGCAGTCTCTGGCCATCTCCTGTACTGTGTCCGCAGTCTCTGGCCATCTCCTGTACTGTGTCCGCAGTCTCTGGCCATCTCCTGTACTGTGTCCGCAGTCTCTGGCCATCTCCTGTACTGTGTCCGCAGTCTCTGGCCATCTCCTGTACTGTGTCCGCAGTCTCTGGCCATCCCCTGTACTGTGTCCGCAGTCTCTGGTCATCCCCTGTACTGTGTCCGCAGTCTCTGGTCATCCCCTGTACTGTGTCCGCAGTCTCTGGTCATCCCCTGTACAGTGTCCGCAGTCTCTGGTCATCCCCTGTACAGTGTCCGCAGTCTCTGGTCATCCCCTGTACAGTGTCCGCAGTCTCTGGTCATCCCCTGTACAGTGTCCGCAGTCTCTGGTCATCCCCTGTACAGTGTCCGCAGTCTCTGGTCATCCCCTGTACAGTGTCCGCAGTCTCTGGTCATCCCCTGTACAGTGTCCGCAGTCTCTGGTCATCCCCTGTACAGTGTCCGCAGTCTCTGGTCATCCCCTGTACTGTGTCCGCAGTCTCTGGTCATCCCCTGTACTGTGTCCGCAGTCTCTGGTCATCCCCTGTACTGTGTCTGCAGTCCATTGGTTCAGAATATTTTCTTTCTTGTTTTTCTCCTCTAAAACCTAGGTGCGTCTTATGGAGCGAAAAATACGATATATGCAGAATTTATCGCCGCCAACCCAAATTCAAACCTTGCCAGATCATTCGCATGGAAACCCAATACGGTTTACAAATTTACTTTTTTTTTTGGGCCTAACCCTCAACATGGGCATTACTAAATAAAATTAATTGCAGTTGTATTGATCCACAGACCCGATTCATCATATGTCCGTGTTCTCTGCTGCCATGGCCAAGCATAGATATGAGAGTATAATGTGTTTTATGTATTTTAACGACAACACACTCTGTCGTCCTTGGGGTGACCCTGAATTTGACCGGTTCCACAAAATTCGGCCCCTTGTAAATCACCTTAACCAAATATTTACGGGTGTCTATACTCCCCATCAAAACATCTGCGTTGATGAGTCCCTGATTAATTTTTATGGCCGCCTTGCATTCATACAATTTCTCCCCAGCAAGCATGCCAGATATGGGGTCAAGATGTACAAGACCTGTGAGAGGGCAACAGGCTATACATATAATTTTCGGATTTATGAGTGAAAAGATAGTTATGTGGAGCCCCCCGGATTCCCAGACTACATGGGGAGTAGTGGCAAGATAGTTTGGATCTTGGTGTCATCCTTTTTCCATATGGGGCAGCACTTATACGTGGACAATTTATATTCAAGCGTGCCACTATTTAGACCTTTGTACAATCTTGGAATTGGCGCATGTGGCACCGTGCAACCTAATGTCTGCCCACCATTAGAAGTGGGTGGTTGCAGGGCAGTATATTCTCATGGTGGGCATACCACACACTTTTTCTGGCAGAGATTTCTTCTCTTTTTTTCATTCAGCCCACAAGCTGCATACAAAACAAAAAAAAAAAAAACGTAGCATATATACCCAGCAAGGACCAGCGACCTACTGGTACATCACTGGACTTTGAATGGTTATACCAGAATGATGCCTACAGCTGCAGGCATCATCCTGATATTGTTTTTTTCAACCGGCGATTGGCTTTCATGTAAAAGCAATCCTAGTGGCTAATTAGCTGCAGGATTGCTTTTTCAAGCCGCAGGAGATGATGCCCCCCTCCCCCGCTGCCTTCCACTGCTTTCTCGGGCAGTCCATCGGGGGAAGCTGAGAATGCAGCCGGTGTTCCTGCCAGCTGACCATAGAGCTGATTGGAGACCAGAATGGTGCCAATAATCTCTATAGTCTAAGAAATCGGAAGCTATGAGCATTTCATGACTTCAGTTTCGCAGGATATAAACAGTGCCATTTGTAAACTGTGAAAGCATCTCATCACAACGATCTTGATGAGATTAGATAATGTAAGGGCAGAGGAGATCTCTAGAGTCTGATAGACCCCAGATTTCTCAAAAAAGAATATATGACCATGCCCATTAAAGTTATAGGGGATCTTTGCATTCCCTGTGATTGCATTAAAAGTGATATAAAAAAAATTAAAGGGACAGTATAAAAATAATTAAAAAAATCAAATAATCTTAAAAAACAAAAGCAAAAAAAGCGCCCCCCCTTCCCCTGTGTTGGTATGTAAACAGCGGTTGCACCATGCATGTGAGGTATCGCCCTGAACGTCAAATCAAGGGCAGTAATTCTAGCACTAGACCTCCTCTGTAAATCTAAAATGGTAGCTTCTAAAGGCTTTTAAAGTGTTGCCTATGGATTTTAACAACGTATGCAGTTTGTCGCCATTGCACGGGGCCTGCACAGTTTCAAAGCATGTCATGTTTGGTATCTATGTACTCGGCATACCATCATCTTTTATTTTTTACCAAATAGTTGGCCAATATATTGTGTTTTTGTGCATTAAAAGTTTTGTTTTTTTTGAATTTGCGTTTTAAAAATCGCTGCGCGAATACTATGTGACATATAAAATTGCAACACCCACCATTTTATTCAGTAGGGTGTTTGCTTTAAAAGAAATATAACGTTGGGGGGTTTAAATTCATTTCCTAGCAAAAAATACAGATTTTTTTCATGTGAATAAAAAGTGTCAGGAAAGGCTTGATCTTCATGTGGTTTGAAAAGTGAGTATGTGGCATAAACTTCTAATGCTGTACATAAAATGCCCCCACCCCCCAAAACGACCTATTTTTGGAAAGTAGACACCCTTGGGAAATTTGATAAGAACCATGGTATTTTGCAGATCTGGTTTGTTGCCAAAAGTTTTTGCAAATGAAAGAAAACAAAAACATTTTTGCTTTTCTTTTTTTATATTTCAAAACCTTGTGAGAAAAAATTAGATCTGCAAAATACTCATCATGCCTCTTTTTAAATTCCTTGGGGTGTTTACTTTCCAAAAAGGGCTCATTTGGGGGGGGATGGTGCTATCCTGGCATTTCGGGGCCTCCGAAACTGGGATAGGTAGTGAGGAAGTGAAATGAGGAAGTTACTCACCTTCAGGCTTTCGCAGTGGTCATTGGATTTCAGGCTTCCAAAAAGTCTCACATGTGGTATCCATATACTCGGTAGAAGTAGCAGAATGTATTTTGGGGTGTGATTCCACCTATATACCCATGGCTTGTGTGAGAAATATTTAAATGACAGCTTTTGTGTAAAAAAAGAAAAATGTTTGTCATTTTCCAGAAACTTGTGGGAAAAAAATATTTCATGGACTCAGTATGCCTCTCAGCAGATAGCTTAGGGTGTCTACTTTCCAAAAAGGGGTCATTTTGGGGTGTTTGTACTATCCTGGTATTTTAGCACCTCAAGAAATGTGATGGGCAATCAGAAAGTTAAAGCTGTGTAAATTCCATTATCCATACCATAGTTTGTAGATGCTATAACTTTCACACAAAGCAATCAATATACACTTATTGAGAATTTTTGTAACCAAAAACGTGTAGCAGAATACATTGTGGCCTAAATTTATGATGAAATTTTAGTTTTTTTGGATATTTTTTGAGAGAAATGAGAAACTATCATTCTTTTTTTAAAAATGTTTGTTTATAGCACCAAAAATAAGAAGTGCACAGGTGATCACGCTATAACTTTCACACAAAGCAATCAATATACACTTATTTGGATTTTTTTTTTACCAAAAACATGTTGCAAAATACATTTTGGCCTAAATTTATAACTAACTTTGAGTTTACTATATATCTTTTATAGCCAAAAGTAAAAAATATTGTTTTTCTTCAAAATGTTTGGTCTTTTTTTGTTTATAGCGCCAAAAATAAGAAGTGCACAGGTGATCAAATACCACCAAAAGAAAATTCTATTTATGTGAAAAAAAGGACATACATTTTATTTATGTATCATATTGCACGGCTGCACAAACTAGTGCAGTGCTGTATAGCAAAAAAATGGCGTAAATTGCAGTATCTATACCATAGTTTGTATATTGATTGCTTTGTGTGAAAGTTATAGCTTCTACACTTATTTGGATTTTTTTTTACCAAAAACATGTAGCAAAATACATTTTGGCCTAAATTTATAACTAACTTTGAGTTTACTATATATTTTTTATAGCCGAAAGTAAAAAATATTTTTTCTTCAAAATGTTCGGTCTTTTTTTGTTTATAGCGCAAAAAATAAAAGGCGCACAGGTGATCAAATACCACCGAAAGAAAGCTCTATTTGTGTGGAACTGTCAGGGATCCCTGGTCCTCGGCGGTGCGCAGACGGCCGATCCGACCCAGCCGGCGATCGCGGCGGCGGCCGCGCATGCGCAGTAGCGATCGCGGCCGCACCAATGGGAGAACAGGGCGCTCTATTTAAAGCTGCCCCGTGCATCTCCAGGTTGCCGCAAGGTCCTGTTCCTGTCCTGTAAGTACGCTTCCTTGTTGCCAAACTCTGCCTGTTCTGTTTATGCTGACCCTCTCCTGCTCTGACCCCGGCTCGTCCCTGACCATCCTTCTGCCTGACCCTCTGTACCGCGTTGCCCGCTACCTGCTGAACATGGCTTGTGACCCCGACCATTCTCCGCTTACTCCCCCTGTACCACGCTGCCCGCACAATACCGACCCGGCTAGTCTGACCTCGCCTACTCCTGATAGTTGCCCATCCATCCCGCTCGGATCGGGATCTGTCATCCCATCCATCCAGCTCGGATCGGGATCTGTCGTCCCCTTCACAGCAGGCTCAACCCGGGCAGATACCCTCAGCGGGACCCCTCTGCCACCGACGGGGGTGCCCAGGGACGCGACCTGGTTTCAGTCTTGCACCAAGTCCATCCCCACCATCAGGGGCCCTGGTGAAAAGGCAGACTGGGACTTAGACTCCGCGTCCTGGGAAATCCCGTGCCGTGGACCACTAGAGATCCCGTTGGGCGGAGCCTGACAGGAACAAAGGACGTAAATTTTGTTTGGTACAGCATTGCTTGACCGCGCAATTATCAGTTCAATTAGTGCAACACCGAGTAGCAAAAAGAAGCCTGGCCATTAACCTCCCTAGCAGTCTGATTATGTCCATATTTCTGTACTCAAAGCGGTACATTTTTTTGCATGGAAATATGTATTTTTTTATTGTAGGCCTGTAATTTTTAGGAATAAGTCACTGAAATCTGTCCGAACAAGAGTCTAGTAAACATCCCGGGTATGATAAAAATTTGAAACACGAAATCATAAATTATAATCTAATAAATAATCATAAAAAATAATATAATAAATTTAATTCAATAATATCAAACCAAAAACACTGAAATTTGAAATATATAGCGCCAAGTTCGCACATCACTGAGCAAAGTCGCAAAATTGTTTTCAGTGTCTGATGACGAATTTCCCCACGAATCATCACTCAATTCTGCAAGTAGTTCTAATTTACTATCGCTGTTCTCTAGCCAGTCTATAACCGATTTTGACCTAAAGGGACACATTTTGGACGCCATGGACGTTTCTCAGTTTCCAGGCAGAAAGAGCAGTAAAAATGCAGGCAGGGCACAGGACAAATCACTAGGGACAAAATGTATGTAAAACGGTTTGATACAGTAACGTTTTACTATGTGATTTTAGTGTATTTAGTGAATGTCACTTTTTGTCATTTTCAAATTTCCCACCGTTCCGTCCGAACGTATGTCCCGACGCTCGCAGGGGACGGAACCCAGATGACAGATGCCGGCATCCGCCGGATTACATTGCCGGGGACACTGCAGGAGGGACATTGCGGGAGCGCAGGACAAGGTAAGTGAAGAACAGATGCCGGAGCAGCGCCGCAGGGTAAGCCCGAGTGTAGCTCGAGGTTACCGCTTTTGGTACTGAAACTTTACCCCGAGCTACGCTCGGGAATACCATCAGGGAGGTTAAGGGGGGTAAATACTCTGGAGGGCAAGTGGTTAAAGAATGTAAAAAATTCATAGCCAATTTTAAGTAGTTTCTACCTTTTTGGATAATTTCTTTCAAAAGTAATGCATAGAAACCTTAATTTGGAAATAATTGGGGTTGATTTACTTAAAGTATATAAAGGAAAATCTCTTTAGCGTACATAATGAGATACAGAGCAGGGTATTGGATAGGAGAGAAGAATCTTTGAGGTTTACCTGTAATGCAGCCTTACTATGTTGGATCCTGTGTAATGGAACCATGTGAAATGTTTGTTCTGTGTGTCTATGAAGTAATATTGGGCTGTGGTTTTCTCCTCCAACCACTAGGGCCGCGGGGCCACTCTGTAGTGTCTATTCTTGTGCAGCAAAGGCAGGAAGTAGAGGGGCAGCCATCCCCCTGTGGTGGAGCTGCATGACCAGACAGTACACTATTATACACTGCATTAGTCTGCATGGGGGCTTGCACAACTGTTTTCTGATACACCCCCATATCCGTGCGCTTATAGGAGTCGTTGCTCCAGAATAGCTTGCAATTGATCTGCAAGAGCTTACATTTAGACTGCACTGAAGAAACATAGAGGCTGCATTCAAGCTGTGTTTGATGCGTATGTGCTTGGCTGGCCCTGCGAGTAATGCGGGGCCAGGTGCAGTTAATATTGACACAGTTCTTTGATGAAACAATACGCTTCTAGAATGAAAAGCAGGGCAGGTGCAGCATTGTATTACATTATTGCATGCATACCTGCATAATTATCTGAACTGTATGCTTGCATAAGCTGCATGTTCATACATAAATACATGAACTGCATATGTGCATGTATTTTCGAATGCATAAATTGCATATGTGCATGTATGCTTAAATGCATAAACTGCATACATATATGCATGAAAGCATAAACTGCATACGTACATGCATGAATGCATAAACTGCATACGTGCATACATGCTTGAATGTATAAACTGCATATGTACATGCATACTCGTACTTGCATAGACTGCATATGTACATGCATATTTAAATACATACTTGCATAGATTGCATATTTGTACTTGCATGGGCTGCACATATACTGTACATGCATATTTAAATACATACTTGCATAGACTGCATATTTGTACTTGCATAGTCTGCAAATATACTGTACATGCATATTTAAATGCATACTTGAATAGACTACATACTTATACCTACATAACCTGTGTATCTGCATAACTGCATGCTTGCATGCCTGTGTGATTGCATAGCTGTGGACACAAATGGCTGTGGACCTGTATCCCTGCAGGACTGCATAGTTAGGTTGCAATATAGTTGCTACATTATTGACTTAAATGGTCCCAGAAGGGGGAGGCAGCCGAGAGGCAGGTGTGCCACCCTCAGGTCTAGTGGACTCGAGAGGTAATCAGGCGGTGTTCACATTTTGTGATAGACCAGTGGTGTCAGGTGTATATGGGCCACTGCATTTGTCAGGCATTGCAGCTATTCTTGGTGGCAGAACTGCAAAGAACTGCTGCCGCATCACCCTGAACGTGTCTGAACTCATCTGAATTTGCAAGCTAAGCAGGGTTAGCCCTGGTTAGTACCTGGAAGGGAGACTGCCTGGAATACCAGGTGCTGTAAGCTTTTCCCCTCCAGAATCTGAGATTGCTGTGTTTTTAGAAGTATCTTGGGCAGAGGATGCTAGGGCAGTCTCTGAGGTCATTTGAGACATACAACAGGTTCTGAGGCCCAAAACCAAATGGGGATGTGAGGTCTATCTTAGTTCTCAAGGCATTAGACATAAGTCTAAATATCCTGTTTCGGAAGGGTTTAGTCCTATCAATGGTGGCCTGTCTGCAAGAGAGAGATTTGGGTTTCCATAGTCCTCAATGACGCATATCTTTGTGCTCCAGTTTTTTCAGGCTCATCAAGGGTTTCTGTGGTTTACAGTAAAGAACCAACATTTTTGTATTGTGGCACTGCCCTCCCGAGTGTTCACAAAGCTCCTAGCACCAGCGCTTTACTTTCTGAGGACACGGGAGGTGGTGGGGAGGGGAAAGGTGTCAATCTCAGAACCTTAACGTTCCTTTGCTCAGGGAGCAGTTGGTTCCAAGTCCAAGTGAAATATAAGAAGCAAACTGTATCATTCAATACGTCTCTGCATGAGGAAATGGTATCTACGTTGAAGTGGTTTCCTTTGTGCAGTTCCACTCCAGAGGAACATTCTGTCCATCTGGCTCATGAAGGTCCAAACATTGGATTACCGGAGGACTTTGTCCCCAGGGTTTTGCAGAGTGCAAATTGGTGGTTGTTTGGAATCCGGAGAAGGGGTAATTTTCCTTCCAGTGATATGGAAGATAGTAACCATTGATGCCAATCTCTCCGGTTGGGCGGCTGGTTTGGAGGGGGCTACACTTCAGGGGACTTGGTCTCCACAGGACAGAATACTGTCTGTCAATATCTTGGAGCTTCGGGCAGTATGCCTTGCTCTGGATTATTGGACAAACCAGTTGCACAGGTTGTGGACAGGGTTCGGTCCGACAATGCCATGGCAGTGGCGTATATCAACCACCAGGAGTTGTTCGGTTCAGGAAATGGTGCACTACTTTATGTTTAGGGCAGAACAGCATGTGTTTTCTGTCAGCAGTACATATTCCAGGTATAGAAAACTGACAGGGTTTTTCCCCAGGGGGCAACGGCTAATACTGGGAGAGTGGTCCCTGCATCCCAAGACATTCTCGGCAATCTGCCAGCGTTGGGGAACTCTAGTTGTGGATCTACTGACTTCCAGATTCTACAACACATTAAGGCACGATAAGTGCAAAAAGAAGGCGCTTCTAAGTGCAGTAATATAAACAGCTTTAATATTCCAAAGGTTAAAAACACTTGCAAAAATTAGCAGGTAAAAAGGCTTATCAGAGATGGGAAACAATGTCCAGCAGGAAAGATCCCTTGTAGCTGTCCTGTATAATGCTTTTGTACTGGCCAGCGGTGTGAAGCAGTGTGCTAGGAGTCTAGGAAGAGCCACCGTGCTATGGGAAGCGTGTGCAGTAGCTCCTTTGTGGAAGGATATCCAATCGTATGCAAGGAAAATTTAAAAAGCTGCATTTTTGCTTGCTTATAATTGGCTGATGGAAGTCCCACATTTACAAAGCAGTGGAGCAACTTTACTTGCAAAGTGCTCAGCCAATGTGCTTTTAGTAAATACACCCCATTACATGTAGTAACATACATCTCTTTTCTCCTGCAATTTCGCTAAAATTTCATAGACTTGTTTTTGTGTGTGTGCGTGCACTCACCGGCCACTTTATTAGGTACACCTGTTCAATTGCTTGGTAACACAAACTACTAATCGGCCAATCACATGGCAGCAACTCAATGCATTTAGGCATCTAGACGTGGTGAAGACAACTTGGTGAAGTTCAAACAGAGCATCAGAATGGGGGAAAAAAGGGAATTTCAGTGGCTTTTAACGTGGCATGGTTGTTGTGCCAAATGGGCTGGTCAGAGTATTTAAAAACTATCCAGTGAGCGGCATTTGTGTGGGAGAAAATGCCTCTGATGTTGAACACATCGAACCTTGAAGCAGATGGCTACTTCCAGCAGGATAATGTACCATGTCACAAAGCTAAAATCATCACATACTGGTTTCTTGAACAGGACAATGGCCTCCACTGTCACCATATCTCAATCCAATAGAGCACCTTTGGGATGTGGTGGCACGGGAGATTCACATCATAGATATGCAGCCACCAAATCTGCAGCAACTGTGTGATGCTATCATGTCAATGTGGACCTAAATCTCTGAGGAATGTTTCCAACACCTTGTTGAATCTTGGCCAGGAAGAATTAAGGCAGTTCTGAATGCAAAAGATGTAGTGTGATACAATACACTTGGCATAATAGTATAAGACTGCTTTCACACTGATGCGCTGCGGTTTACCCATACTGCTGGTGCAGTGTACCTGCAGCTTTCCTGTTGGTTTGCTGTGCTTATTCATATTCTTCTATTAAATCCTGCGTGTCTGGTGCACTTTTTGAACATGCACCAAAACTCCTGAATGCAGGAGGATATAATAGAAGTATATGGCAAAGCACAGCTAATGCAGGAAAGTTACAGATGAACTGCACTGCAGCCACAGTGCAGGTGAACCGCAGCACATCAGTGTAAAAGCAGCCTTATAGGATTTGCGGGGGGTGGGGTAAGAAAACCCCATAGTTAAGACACCTTTCTAACACGCCAACTGCTCCCTCTTTAGCTGCAATGGCCAGGGGGGTGTGCATGCCGCAGCAGGAGTTATACACCCTGTCATAGTTGGTGGGTGTAGCACCTTAGTCTACAATCACCTAAGCTCCCACCTCAACGACAACAACCTCCTCGATCCCCTACAGTCCGGCTTCCGTCCCCTACACTCCACCAAAACCACCTTACTCAAACTCTCCAACGACCTGCTAACCGCCAAAGCTAATGGCCACTATGCAGTGCTCCTATTTCTTGACCTCTCCGCGGCTTTCAACACAGTCGACCACCCCCTCCTCCTCTACACTCCTGGTTCTCGTCCTACCTATCACAACGCTCCTTCAGCGTTACCTATAACGCTACCACCTCCCCCTCACTCCCCCTCTCTGTTGGGGTCTCTCAAGGCTCTGTCCTCGAGCCCCTTCTCTTCTCCATCTACACCTCCTCCCTTGGCCAGCTCACACACTCTCACGGCTTCAACTACCACCTCTATGCCGACGACATGCAAATCTATCTCTCGACCCCTTGCCTCACCCCCTCAGTCTCCGCCCGAATCACAAGCCTACTGAACGACATATCAGATTGGATGTCGCTCCACTTCCTTAAACTGAACCTCTCCAAAACCGAGCTCCTAGTCTTCCCCCCAGCCCGCTCACCACCCCCCGCTGACTTCTCCATCACGTCCAACAATGCCACCATCAGGCCCGCCCCACAGGCCAGAGTACTTGGTGTCATTCTTGACTCCAATCTATCCTTCCAGCCCCAAGTCCAATCACTAACAAACTCATGCAGACTCCACCTCCACAACATCGCCAAAATACGTGCGTTCCTAACCCCAGAAACCACTAAGCAGCTTGTCCACTCCCTCATCATATCACGACTCGATTACTGCAACTCCCTCCTCACTGGCCTGCCTCGCCACAGGCTATCCCTGCTTCAGTCGATCCTGAATACGGCAGCCAGACTCATCTACCTTACCAACCGCTCCGTTTCCGCCACCCCCCTCTGCCAATCCCTCCACTGGCTTCCGATTGCCCAACGGATCAAATTCAAAATCCTAACACTGACGTACAAAGCTGTCCATCATACTGCCCCAAATTACATCACCGACCTAATATCCAAGTACCACCCTACACGCACTCTCCGCTCCTCACAAGACCTCCTTCTCTCCAGTTCCCTGGTCTCCTCTTCCCATGCCCGCCTCTAGGACTTCTCCCATCCTCTGGAACTCCCTACCCCAATCCATCAGACTATCACCTACTCTCCTCTCCTTTAGGCGCACCCTGAAAACCCACCTCTTCAGGGAAGCCTACCCCTCCCCCTGCTAATTCCCGACCCCCTCCACTCTTCCTACCACTCCATCCCCCGCAGCTATTTCCTCCTGTACCACTATCCCCTTCCTCCTAGATTGTAAGCTCCAAGGAGCAGGGCCCTCGAACCCCTTGTGTATCGCATTGTATTGTTATTGTACTGTCGCATGTTCTGTCTCCCATTGTAATGTACAGCGCTCCAATCTCCTTTTTTACTGCACATTTCACTGCGTTTGTCACCCATTTTTTCATGTAGCAAAATGTGTGCTTGTTTGTGTTTGGTGAGAACTGCTTCTTCACTGCTGGCACACAGGACCAAGGTATTATACAGTGCCTTGAAACAGTATTCATCCTTGAAATTACCACATTTTGTCATGTTACAACCCAAAAACATAAATGTATTTTATTGCACATGAATATGCTTCGATCTAAACCATTCCATTGTAGTTCTGGCTGTATGTTTAGGGTCATTGTCCTGCTGGAAGGTGAACCTCCGCCCCAGTCTCAAGTCTTTTGCAGAATAACAGGTTTTCTTCTAAGGTTGCCCTGTATTTGGCTCCATCCATCTTCCCATCAACTCTGACCAGCTTCCCTGTTCCTGCTGAAGAAAAGCATCCCCACAACATTATGCTGCCATCACCATGTTTCACTGTGGGGATGGTGTGTTCAGGGTGATGTACAGTGTGGGATGCCTGCCTTTTATACGCACATTAACTTTAATGGCATCCCAGTCTTAGTCCATAGGGTTCAATATTGAGTTGGCCCACTCTTTGCATCTATAACAGCTTTGACTCTTCTGGGAAGGCTGTCCACAAGGTTTAGGAGTATGTCTATGGGAATGTTTGACCATTCTTCCAGAAGCGCATTTGTGAGGTCAGGCACTGATATCGGACAAGAAGGCCTGGCTCACAGTCTCCGCTCTAATTCATCCCAAAGGTGGTCTAGTGGGTTGAGGTCAGGACTATGTGCAGGCCAGTCAAGTTCCTCCACTCCAAACTCGCTCATCCATGTCTTTTATGGACCTTGCTTTGTGCACTGGTGTGCAGTCATGTTGGAACAGGAAGATGCCATCCCCAATCTGTTCCCACAAAGTTGGGAGCATGAAATTGTCCAAAATGTCTTGGTATGCTGACACCTTAAGAGTTCCATTCACTGGAACGAAGGGGCCAAGTCCAACCCCTGAAAAATAACCCCACATCATAATCCCCCCTCCACCAAACTTTACACTTGGCACAGTGCAGTCAGGCAAGTACTGTTCTCCTGACAACCACCAAACCCAGACACGTCCATCGGATTTCCAGACAAAGAAGCGTGATTTATCACTCCAGAGAGGGAAAATGTCACCAGCACACCGAGGATCACCAATATGGGTCCAAAAGTTTTAATGAACGATCACATCATTACAGCAAGGCAACGTTTCGGAGTCTCACAGGACTCCATCAGACATGTGATGAATTGTGACAGAAACTGGAGAACTATTTAGGAAAACCATCCACCAATCAGAGTGAAGTGAAATGAGCGTGGCTCCGCCCCATGATGTCATGTTCCCTCCAAAAATGCATTCAAATCAATGTAAACAGAAACATTACAAACTGCGAAAATAAACCATAAAATAATAATCAGATGTGCATAAACTGCATTCCCGGGATTTATAAACATTGTGGTCACGTGTATCATAGTACTCCCCGGATTGTAATAAAGTGTCAGCTGAAAGCAGCGCTGTATTCTGGAAACAACGACCTGCAGCATATATGTCCCTGACAGAAGATAAAGACTGTTGCCTAAAGATGTGGGTGGGGGGTGTCTCTGATTGCCAAGTGAGCTGCAGTGGGGACACCCCTACAGTGGTCCTATTAGTGCAGCGGCCGACCGTTTTGATAGCGAAGCATGTCACCTGCATGCACCATGCAAGTTTACTACTCAGGCATGCGCTCAGTCATTCCAGCACCAGCCGCCATCATGGAAACCCGTGACGTCCGTGCCGGGAAGGACAAGGCGGAGGCAGGGCGCTGGTGTCATAGAAACACATGGCGCCTGTCATGATCGCGGCGTCAGACCTCACCAAACTCGTGAACGAAGGACTAGGCGATCTAAAACCGTGATTTCACGTGCGTACCAATGCCACAACCAGCTGCACCCTGCAAAACTATTTTCCAGCTAATTGGACCACAATCGATGTACTGGCAGCCTGAGCAATTGTTACTGGGTCAGGTTAACTACGCAATTAACCCTTCACACTGCCACCACCTCCTTTTTGTACAGAGAAAGAGGAAACTCGGCGATATCAGTTATAACACTACAATGGTTGAGGTAATCGTCTGTATAACGCTGTTATACAGAGGGTTAAACAAACACAGTAGCGTTCTCTTTAGAGGCAGGAATTCGTAAATTGCAATAAAGTGCTATAGAAACAGTTCAACACTTTCAGAAGGAAAGATTTATTACTAAAAGGTCAAACGGGTGCAATAAAAATATTTGCAGAAAAGATGCAACGAAGATATATATATATATATATATATATATATATATATATATATATATAAATATACAGAGACTAACAGCACAGCAAAGAGATATCAGAGAGAGGTGAAAGGTACTTGCCAAAGTCCTGGGTTAGCAGATCCAAGTTTCAGAGCAAAAGGGCACGGGTCTCCCCAGGTGGTACTGATGTTAAAATGGGAGACATCTTCAACTCAACTCTTCTTAGGCCTGACAGCCTATTTTGTAGTTCCCCAGCAGGGGGTGTCTCTGAAGTCAAGGAGCAATACTCCATTTAGGGCGTGTAGGTATGTGCGGATACCTCAACTAGAGCCAAAATCTCCCGTAACTCATATTTTGGCCCATAACTTTCCATCTGCACAAGTGACATTCCACCCGCGGGTAGATTATTATGCAGACACGTCTGAGGATTGATTAGATATGAATTATGAAATTAGACACTGAACGGTTCACGAGATCTATTTTTCGGCTTTCCTATGTATTCGAGACAAGGCGAGTGACCTACCAAACTGTTCGCCTTCTCCTGGCCAATCTGACGATATGTCTGTTTTTTATGTAAGTCTCTCATATTTTAAGATATGAGACATAGGGGAAAATGGATTTTAACAAAGGTTATCTGGTCGTGTTTCCTGAGAATATTCTTTGAACTCTGGGAAAGCTTGCCTTATCTTATACGAGGTGTTAAATTGCACAGGTTCTTTGGACAGCTAGGCCCTGGCTCAGAGAGGTGTTTAATAGCTCTGGGCCCCCTGCTGGCTCTAGCCTGTCAGTGACCCACAACCAGATGTCACTGTGGCTGAACAGAGAGGGAGGGGGAGATAGAGGGGGGGGGCATGGCGAACTCTTAACCAAAATGAAGGCCTGCGTCAGTCTCTGGGTATACGCTGTTACAGTGCCGACACCACACAAGCCAATGGGCGGGCAGGGTTGCAGAGATGAGCTGTGAAGATTAAGGGCCAGTTCAGTTACTTTTCATCTGCATCCAAATAGAAAGTAGGCTACATGGTTGTCAGTGTCATAGTTCACATCAGTGCTTGTAGTTCCAGAGCGTTCCAGCTGCAGATAAAAAGCAGAAAACGCCACATCTCCTCCATACAGAACTGCACTGGAATTCGGCAAAACGCACCGGAGTGCACCGTAAACACGTCCCCATCTAAATTGAAAAAAGAGAGGGGAGAAAACGGACTAGAATGCATAAAAAAAGCTTCGGAATGCACACATCAAGCGCATCAAAAACGCACCAGATGTGCCAAAAACCGTGTCAAAACGCACAGGCAAAAGCGCATCCGGAACGCATCTGGACTACATCTCCATAGTGCGAACCGGTCCTGAGAATGAAGATAATTGGTCCATGAATGGAGCTGGGGAGAATTGGAAGATAAGGGAGTGATAAAAATGGAAAAGAGGCTAGAAATGGGAAAAAAGGAATGTGTAGGGGTGGCACAGCTCACCTGCTTGCAGAGAGAAAGAGAGAGACTGCTGTGAATAGTGCAAACGTGAAAAATCTAAACCATCTACAAAACTATATACATTTCAATCATGAGGAATCATCCTAACCAAATTGTCACTCCAGAGAACACGTCTTCGCTGCTCTAGAGTCCAGTGTGCTTGACGTTGGATCTACTTTGGAGGACATTCTTTTAATAAAGGACTTGTCAAAGACTGTCTCCTGTCTTTTTTCACACTACAATTTTTTTTTTGTGATTGGGTAGCGGTACCATATACCCCATACTCATTCACATAAGGGGGGCCTGGATTTTGGGGCCCCCTTGCTAAAGGGGGTTTCCAGATTCCGATAAGCCCCCCACCCACAGACCCCAACATCCACAGCCCAGAGTTGTGGGGAAGAGACTCTTCTGCCCATCAGCATGGGGACAAGGTGCTTTGTGGGGGGGGGGGGGACTCCCCTCCCCAAAGCACCCCCCCATGTTGAGGGCATGTGGCCTGCTATGGTTCAGGAGGGGGGGGTGCTCGCTCGTTCTCCCCACCTTTCCTGACTTGCCGGGCTGCATGCTCATATGAGGGTCTGGTATAGATTTTGTGGGGACCCTCGCCATTTTTTAAAATTTTGGCAAGGTGGGTTACCCTCAAAACCCATACCAGACGCGAAGGGCTAGGTGTGGATGGAGTGGTGACCCCACGCTGTTTTTTTTTTTTTTTTTTTGTTACCGACAATTTTTTTTTTTTTTTCCACATTTAGGGCCCTCAAATCCCTCTTGTATTGAACTGTATTGTTGCTGTATTGTCTCCCATTATATTGTAAAGCGCTGAGCAAACTGTTGGCGCTATATAAATCCTGTATAATAATTCAGCTGTCATTGGGGAACCCCACTTACAGCTGATGACTCATGGGTTAAGGACTCCCCGACCACCCCTTCCTTAACAACCCATGAACGATACCAGTGCATACCTCATGCCTGGACCACTTCTTAATTACCACATGCATTTAATTACTTATTTCCTTTTGTGAATTGACTTTAAGGTCTTTTTATGTGGTATTTATCAAGTGTTTTTGCTATTTTCGGTAAGATTTTCCCTCTATTACTTTTCTAGGGACAACCCAAAATGTGTGATTTTCTTTAACTCTCACTTTCAATGATAATGGTAAACATGAGAAATAGAGAGTGAATCTCCCTAATGGTGATAAAAACCTTATAGGTGTTCTTATACCGCTGCACCCTATCCAAGACTAAAAAAAAAAAGTTTTTCCTGTAGTTGTATTTAAATACAAAATACCTGTTATACATGTAAAATATTGAATGAAAATAGTATAAAAAAATAACACACATACCCATCTTCTATAACACTATATTTTTTTTATTGGTGGGAGAAGGGTATTTATATATGTGATTTTTTTTTTTTTTTTTTAAATCTGATTTTCATTCAGTATTTGACATTTATAAGTATGTATTCACCTAATTTAGCAATATTCTAGTCACCTTTTTTTTCTCTTTTGTATAAATGCATATGCTGCAGGGACAGCCCTGCGTGAGTTGGCAAAGTTCTATGGTTTAAACCATTTTACCTCTTTATTAGCAATAAACACTGGCAGGGATTCTAATCCTTCTCTACCATATCCATCCCATTGGAAATCAAATGATAAAAAATAACACATGGTTTCATGATATAAATACCTCATATTTTATAAAAATACATGTGGTATTTATGCAGCGTTTTTTAATGCATGCCAAAAAAAGTTTGTAAAAAAGGTATGCTTAATTTTACAGCATTTCTTAAAGCAGTAGATACTGCTTTGTGAATGAAGCCCCTTATCTTGTATATTTACAAACCTGAACTTTCGTATTTTTATTGTGATTGAATAAATAGGTTTGCAGAATATCTACCAATATCTATCAACTGTTGCAATGTGGATTGTGCAAGACATGCATTGTTTTGAAGCATTAGGCGACCACACGCTATCTGTCAGATTGTCTTTATTTCTATTTTTTGTGCCTGTTCCAAAAGCATGTATTTTTAAATATTTTTATAGTTGCCACTTGAGAGGCTTAGTTTAACCACTTGCCCTCCTGAGGATTTACCCCCCTACCTGACCAGGCCTTTTTTTTTGCTATTCGGCGCTGCACTGTTTTAAGTGGTAATTGCGCAGTCATGCAATGCTGTTCCCAAACTAAATTTTTAAAAAAATATATTTTCTGATTTCTGCTATAAATAAAATCCAAAAAACTCAAATTTCATCAAATTTAGGCCAAACTGTATTCTGCTACGTTTTTGGTAAAAACAAATTCCCAATATGTGTATATTGATTGCTTTGTGTGAAAGTTATAGCATCTACAAACTATGGTATGGATAATGGAATTTACACAGCTTTTACTTTCTGACAGCATATCACATTTCTTGAGGTGCTAAAATACCAGGACAGTACAAACACCCCCAAATGACCCCTTTTCGGAAAGTAGACACCCTAATTTATCTGCTGAGAGGCATATTGAGTCCATGGAAGATTTGTTTTTTTTATCCCACAAGTTTTTGGAAAATGACAAAAACGTTTTTTTTATTTTACACAAAGTTGTCCCTTAAATGATATATTTCTCACACAACCAATTGCTATATGAAATTACACCCCAAAATACATTCTGCTACTTCTACTGAGTATGGGGATACCACATGTGTGAGACTTTTTGGGCGCCTAGCCACATACAGGGGCCTGAAGGTGCGTAACTTCCTAATTTCACTTCCTCATTACCTATCACAGTTTCGGAGGCCCTGAAATGCCAGGATAGCACCAACCCCACTCCCCCAAATGAGTCCTTTTTGGAAAGTAGACACCCCAAGGAATTTAACAAGAGGCATGGTGAGTATTTTGCAGATCTCATTTTTTCTCACAAGGTTTTGAAATATAAAAAAAGAAAAGAAAAAATATGTTTTTGTTTTTTTCTTTCTGATAGACCCCAGATTTAAATTTTTTCAAGTACAAAAGCATTATATAGAGCCAATTGAAATAAACTGACACTTTCTTGGACCAGCGTTTGGCTTTTCGGGAAACTAAGTATGGCTTCGTCATCTGGTCATTGAAGTCCACCCCTCCCATGTTAAGGTTATAGTAGTGGATACAGGGGCTTCTCAATAACTCCAGCTGCCGTGGCAATTTGGATGGTCGTGTCTGCGTGAATGGAAGACAGGACAAGAACATCCAGTTTGTCTTTCCACTTCACTGCGAGCAATTTCTCATTTCTCAAACAGGCTTTTTTCCCCCTTTCTAAGATGGGCATTTACAAGCCATTAGGGGAAGTCCCATCAATTAGGTTGCACGGTGCCACATGTGCCAATTCCAAGATTGTACAAATGTCTACATAGTTGCATGCTTGAATAAAAATTGTCCACATATAAGTGGTACCCCATATGGAAGAACTATCTTGCCACTACTCCTCATGTAGTCTGGGCTTCGGGGCTCCACGTGACTATCTTTTCCCTCGTAAATTGTAAACTTATATGTATAGCTTGTTGCCCTCTCACAAGTCTTGACCCCATATCTGGCACGCTTGCTGGGGCGAAATTGTTTAAATGCAAGGCAGCCAGAAAAATTAATGAGAGACTCCTCAATGCAGATGTTTTGCTGGGGAGTAAAGACATCTGCAAATTTTTGGTTAAGGTGATTTACGAGAGGCCGCATTTTGTGGAGCCGGTTAAATTCACGGTCACTCCAAGGATGACAGTGTGCGGTGTTGAAATGCATAAAACGCATTATACTGTCATATCTATGGTAGCAGAGAACACGGGCTTATGATAAATTGACTCTCTAGACCAATACAACCGCAATTTATTTTTTTAGTAATGCCCATGTTGAGGGTTAGGCCCAAAAAAACTTTACGTTCGGAAACCGTAATGGGTTTCCATGTGAATGGTCTGGCAAGGTTTGAATTTGGGTTGGTGGCAATAAACTGTTGTGCATATAAATTGCTTTGATCCACAATCAATGCATACAGCTCTGCGAAAAACAGATCCAAAAAATCAAGGGGAGTATTTAACCACTTGCCTACTGGGCACTTTTACCCCCTTCCTGCCCAGGCCAGTTTTCAGCTTTCAGCTCTGTCGCACTTTGACAATTGCGTGGTCATGCAACATTGTACCCATATAAAATTGTTATAATTTTTTTCACAAAAAAAGAGCTTTCTTTTGGTGGTATTTAAAAGCTGCTTGGTGTTTTATGTTTTGTGCTATAAACAAAATAAGAGCAATCAAGGGGTTAAATGCGATTACTGTTGTACTGATGGGCAATCTGATATTATCTGGGAGGGGCGCTAACTGACGCTAACCCTATCAGAAGTCGACGGCGACACTAATACAGTGATCAGCAAAAAACCTGTACTAATGACACTGGTGACAGGGCAGTTAAGGGGTTAACGGGGGGTGTGGGGGGGGGGCGATCAAGGGGATAAATGTGTTCTAACTGTGTGTGTTGTTTTACTCAATGTGTATCTTGATTCTACTCTCTCTGAGAGATGTCTCATTTCCTGTACTTGTGTAATTGTAAACACAGGTACAGGATGATCCCTGATAGGACATCTGACCATCACTGGCCTAAGTCGGATGATTGATCCCTTGGGGATCAAATCACGGCACCCGCGGGTTGGCGGAGGCACGCACGTGCCCCCTCGCCCACGAAAACCGCGGGAGTGCGAATCACATATAGACTTGATTTTGCGCACCTGTGCCACTATGTAGCAGTATTTCGGCTATAGGGCGGTCGGGAAGTGGTTAATATATTTTGGCTTCTCTATTAACCAGGTTAACACTGTTAATAGATTTTTTTTATTTTTTTTTTGTTGATAGATTTATATTTTTATATTACAACAGTGGACTGAATGCATAAACTAGGCAACCACAACCTGTATGTCAGTTTGTCTTTTACTTCTGTTTATGTCAGCCTGTTCCCAAAAGTTGAATTTTTTAATATTTTTTTTTATAGTTGTCACTTAAAGGCATTAGTTTATAATATATTTGGCTTCTCTATTTACCTGGCTAACTGTTCATAGATTTTCATTTTTATGTTACAGTGAATTGAATTCATAAACTCTTATATTGAATTCTATTTATATATTTTTTTACACATTTTATACACTTTCTTGGTTAGCAAAATATCTCCTTGACACCAATTTTGGCCTTCTGTACCTGTGTACTGTTGTAATATGAAAACTTTTTGCAGAGCTAAAAGACTTGAACAGCTCAATGACCACTGAGGAGATGCTAAAGGAAATCAAGACATTGAAGGAGGAATGTAGCAGATATCAAGAAAAGTTACAGAAGATAAAATCTGAAACCAATCATGTTACACTAGAAGAGAAGGAGAAGGTAAAATAACTTAACCGCTAAACAATTTTTGTTCCTTTTTTAAAGACATTTATTTATTTGCATTGCTTCTTTTCAGAAATCCGCATTCCTCAAAAATATACCGTATTTTCCGGCGTATAAGACGACTTTTTACCCCTTGAAAATCTTCTCAAAAGTCGGGGGTCGTCTTATATGCCGGTATACGGCATGCTGACACTTTTTAGGGGGGCAGCGCGGTGCCGCCGCCGCCCCCCCCCTTTCAACGGAAGGGACATTAAGTACAGGGGTGGGCAGGGGCTGCTGTTTCTTACCTGGCTCCGGTCCCACGACGATCCGGTCCAGGAAGCGCGGCTGCTCCTTCATTCAGTTCGTCCACTGGATGTTCGTGCGGCTGCTCGGCTGGGGCACTATTCCCCCCAGTGATACCAATGATGGGGCACTATTCCTCCCACTGACACCAATGATGGGGCACGATTCTTCCCACTGGCGTGCATTGGAAGAGGGGTAGTCTTATACGGCGAGTATAGCCCAAACACTACATTTTAACAGGAAAAGTAGGGGGTCGTCTTATACGCTGGAAAATACAGTAATTGTTTTATTTAATTTAAAATGTAAACTGGTTGCTCCTCTAGGTGTTCCCTTTATACAGTGGTGTGTTAATGTTTGTGAACCCTTTTGGATTTTTGATATTTCTGCATAAGCATGACCTTTCATGTGAGTCTTAAAACTAGATGAGAGAACCCAATTAAACAAAGGAGCCCAAAACCTAATGCTTTTTACTGTATTAATTGAAGAAAATGATCCAAAGTTAGAGCTTTTCTCATGTGCAGCTATACGGTCACCCCTCTGAAAAGCAATTTGTGGAGAAGCATTTCATAGGAAGCTTGACAGGTGGTGAGCAGGTGATATGTCACCAGCCTAAACCCGCAAAATGCTGAGACACACAGTTGTGGAGTAGCCCCATTCACTTAAATGGTTCACGTTCAGCGTTGCCACCGTCTGCTGAATGCAATATGCCGTTTAACTTTTGTCATAGCCACAAAGTGGTGTATTGTGAGTGCAGCATCCGTTCTGCCCCGAACAACTGCATAGCTTTGTTTAGGTTGATGGGGGGATGGCTATACTGTGGGTCAGCTGTGTGATTTCCTAATCATATATCACAGGACACAGAGGATGTCCTTTACCAAGCAAATTCCCCCCTAAGCCTCAGTTTTGTGCTAGTGTCTGAAGGTGGTGGATGCTTTTCTGAACCTCTCTGAAGGTCCCCCCCCAAACAACTTTCAGGGCAACACCTGAGATCGTAGCTTCTCCCACCAGACACTGTGAACACTTCTAACTTTGGATTTTAAAGGGAGACTTCTCAAATTGTGATTTAAAGTTCACTTAGGGGGTGTGTCCAAGATGGTGCCGAGAGCGGTTGTGTAACGTTGAGGCTCCTGATTCCAGCCTCAGTCCTGAATTATATATTGATGCAGGCTTCTTAATTTCTTGCCAGATTGACTTTCCACCCGCTGCTGTTCTTGTGTGTGATGACCAGGGGAAGACGTGCCGGCCCGTCTTGCCACATACCCGGTCCTGTGCACACCAAGGCCTTGACTGGGCCTACCACCACTATTAACTGACTGACTGTGATATGGAGGCTCAGACTAAGGGACCGAATTTTATCCCATCTGATTCAGCCTACTTTGACTCTTTGGTACAAGTCAACAATGGCTGCCGGACTGATCTATCCTCTATAATAGGCCATGTGCAGACGGACATCGGCCTCATCCACCGAGATCGCAATAATTTTCAGGAATTCATTGTCATTGGTGGAAAATGTGAAATGGGACCTCAGTGCTGATCTCCACACCTTGAAGATCAAGGTCAAGCATCTGGAATCGAGGGCCGAGGACGTGGAAAACAGCAACTGCCGCAACAACCTATGCATCAATGGGCTCCCAGAAGGCACGGAGGGATCTGATCCCACAACCTTCATTGAAGCCCTTCTAAAATCACTACTACCACGGGCCAAATTTTCTCCTTATTTCTCTGTGGACAGAGTCCATCGTATGCCTCCTAATTGTGGTTCTCCAGGAGCACCCCCCTTGCATCTTTTATCTTCAAACTTCTTCATTTCAAGGATTGGGACCTGGTGCTTCGTGAGGAATGCAGCCAAGAAGACCTCAAGTATGAAAACACCATCTCTTCCTGTTTCCAGACTACTCTGTGGAAACGAAGCATCAGCGGAAATTCTTTGATATGTTCGAGCTAAGCTTCACAGCAAAGGCCTCACATACAGTATGCTGTTTCCCGCCAAGCTAGGAGTTCAAGATGGCAATTGAGTGCATATTTTCACACCTCTGGAGGACGCGATCTCTTGGCTTATGACAGTCCGCAAGTAACCAAACTCCTTCTTGTCCTTTTTGCATCTTTGTTTTGCCTTGAGAGCTCTGTGAGCCCTTTCATATCGTTATCCCTTGCACATTTGTTCTTCTACCTACTACCTGAGCGTTGAACTGCTAATTATAAAAAATTTTTCTTTTTTTATCCTGTATGTTTTGTGGCTCTCATCAGATCACTGTGTTATACTGAGGTACGCTTACCTCCTCTGGGCTGAGATACTGGTTCTCCTCTTCGGAGACCATTTTTAAACCTCCAGGGCTCTTTAATTTTGTTGGAAGTTTGAATTATAGTTAATGTTTAACTGCAACCGATCCGATATTCATGTACCCTGTTTTTTTCTTTTCTTTTTTGACTCTCTGCTATTGAAGTGTAAGTATTTTAGTACTGAAATTCCTAGCCTTCAAACTGCTAGGTTTGGTCCTGGACCCGGTTAGACGTTTTATAATTATGCTTGCACAAATAGAATGCCTAGAAACAGTATTGGTTGGTTTATATTTACCTCCTCCTGCTTCTGTACACCTTCTACATAAATTGAGTAAGTTATTGGCTGACTACGCCACTGAGAAAATTATTATTATTATTATGGGTGATTTTAATCTAGTCCCTGATCCTGGCAGGGATCACCTCTCCCCCGACCTCTCCTCGCGTTTGAATTATCCGTATGGGTGGAGACCTAAGGCCTGACTCTGTGGCTGTGGAGAAACCCCAAGCTTCAGGCCTATACCTGTCATTCTGCTTCGCATAAAACATTCTTCTGTATTGATTTTGCTTTTGTGGGGGGACCAGGGTCATGGATGTCTCTATCCTGCCAAAGGGTATATCTATGCTCCACTTCTTCTTCAACTAAGAGCATCAGATAACCCCCCCAGACAGATTGTGTCAGCTTTCCAGGTTTTGGATAGATGATGATAGTTGAGCTGGGATTTAGTGATCACCTCAATACTTTTTAGAGCGTCAACCGTGACTCTGACATCTGAGGGCGTGGTGTGGGACACCTTTAAGGTCTCCATGAGAGGACAATATCAACTACTAATATGCCAGGCCTGTAGAGAACGTAGAGTTGCTCTATTTAAAACTGCAGCCACGGACGTATAGTATATACAGTCAGGTCCATAAATATTGGGACATCGACACAATTCTAACATTTTTGGCTCTATACACCACCACAATGGATTTAAAATGAAACAAACAAGATGTGCTTTAACTGTAGACTGTCAGCTTTAATTTGAGGGTATTTACATCCAAATCAGGTGAACGGTGTAGGAATTACAACAGTTTGCATATGTGCCTCCCACTTGTTAAGGGACCAAAAATAATGGGACAATTGGCTTCTCAGCTGTTCCATGGCCAGGTGTGTGTTATTCCCTCATTATCCCAATTACAATGAGCAGATAAAAGGTCCAGAGTTCATTTCAAGTGTGCTATTTGCATTTGGAATCTCTTGCTGTCAACTCTCAAGATGAGATCCAAAGAGCTGTCACTATCAGTGAAGCAAGCCATCATTAGGCTGAAAAAAACAAAACAAACCCATCAGAGAGATAGCAAAAACATTAGGAGTGGCCAAAACAACTGTTTGGAACATTCTTAAAAAGAAGGAACGCACCGATGAGCTCAGCAACACCATAAGACCCGGAAGACCACAGAAAACAACTGTGGTGGATGACCGAAGAATTCTTTACCTGGTGAAGAAAACACCCTTCACAACAGTTGGCCAGATCAAGAACACTCTCCAGGAGGTAGGTGTATGTGTGTCAAAGTCCACAATCAAGAGAAGACTTCACCAGAGTGAATACAGAGGGTTCACCACAAGATGTAAACCATTGGTGAGCCTCAAAAACAGGAAAGCCAGATTAGAGTTTGCCAAATGACATCTAAAAAAGCCTTCACAGTTCTGGAACAACATCCTATGGACAGATGAGACCAAGATCAACTTGTACCAGAGTGATGGGAAGAGAAGAGTATGGAGAAGGTAAGGAACTGCTTATGATCCTAAGCATACCCACCTCATCAGTGAAGCATGGTGGTGGTAGTGTGATGGCGTGGGCATGTGTGGCTGCCAATGGAACTGGTTCTCTTGTATTTATTGATGATGTGACTGCTGACAAAAGCAGCAGGATGAATTCTGAAGTGTTTCGGCCAATATTATCTGCTCATATTCAGCCAAATGCTTCAGAACTCATTGGACGCTGCTTCACAGTGCAGATGGACAATGACCCAAAGCATACTGCAAAAGCAACCAAAGAATTTTTTAAGGGAAAGAAGTGGAATGTTATGCAATGGCCAAGTCAATCACCTGACCTGAATCCGATTGAGCATGCATTTCACCTGCTGAAGACAAAACTGAAGGGAAAATGCCCCAAGAACAAGCAGGAACTGAAGACAGTTGCAGTAGAGGCCTGGCAGAGCATCACCAGGGATGAAACCCAGCGTCTGGTGAAGTCTATGCGTTCCAGACTTCAGGCTCTAATTGACTGCAAAGGATTTGCAACGAAGTATTAAAAAATGAAAGTTTGATTTTTGATTATTATTCTGTCTCATTACTTTTGGTCCCTTAACAAGTGGGAGGCACATATGCAAACTGTTGTAATTCCTACACTGTTCATCTGATTTGGATGTAAATACCCTCAAATTAAAGCTGACAGTCTGCAGTTAAAGCACATCTTGTTCGTTTCATTTCAAATCCATTGTGGTGGTGTATAGAACCAAAAATGTTAGAATTGTGTCGATGTCCCAATATTTATGGACCTGACTGTAAGTACTAGAGACCCCCAACATTATGGTAGGCTGCAATCACTCACTAGAGATGTCCTTCTCCTACAAACATCTTTGATTAAAGATTGAGGAGATTAAGGATTATTTTGCCTCCTATTACCAGACACTTTATAGCTCTCGGGCAGACTATACTGCTAGTGACTTGCAGGCATACCTATCTGAGCTTAACTTCCTGGGTTTTTACCTCTCAGTACCAGGACAGATTGGATTCCCCAATCACCTTTAAAGAGGTGTAGGTGGTATTAAGTGTGCTTCAATCTGGTAAGACTCCTGGCCCTAATGGGATTCCTTTTGGAATTTTTTAATTATGCTGAAGCGTTACTTCATTGTATCCACTCTATGTTGCGGATGCGAAGGTACTTTAAAAACTTTTGGGCAATCATCTTAATACAATGATTATGGCTTTGGTCCACCCTGACCAGTCCAGTGTTATGCCAAGTAGAGGAACAGATATACCGTATTTTTCGCTCCATAAGACGCACCTGACCATAAGACGCACCTAGGTTTTAGAGGCAGAAAACAGGAAAAAAAAATTCTGAACTAATGGACTGCGGACACAGTACAGGAGATGACCAGAGACTGTGGACACAGTACAGGAGATGACCAGAGACTGCGGACACAGTTCAGGGGATGACCAGAGACTGCAGACACAGTACAGGGATGACAGAGACTGCGGACACAGTACAGGAGATGACCAGAGACTGCAGACACAGCACAGGGATGACCAGAGACTGCGGACAGCACAGGGATGACCAGAGACTGCGGACAGCACAGGGATGACCAGAGACTGCGGACAGCACAGGGATGACCAGAGACTGCGGACAGCACAGGGATGACCAGAGACTGTGGATAGTACAGGGGATGACTGCTGACCTTTGGTAGGTGGGGAGCGGGTACCTGAATTTGACAGATACCCGCTCCCATTTCCGCGGAGTTGTTCTTTCATCTTACCTGTTCCTCTATCCAGCCGCGCGCTGTCTTCCCGGCTTCTGTAGTGGCGCTCGGCATGACAGCCGGGTGCCCAGTGCGCATGAGCGAGAAGCACTTGCGCTTTGTGATTGGTCCGGCGGCTTCTGGGATCTGTCATGTGTCCCAGGTGCCGCCTTACCATTCACAAAAAGCACCGCTTCCTGCGCATGCGCACTTGGCACCCGGCTGTCATGCCCACACTACAGAAGCCGGGAAGACCGCGCCGCTGGATAGAGGAACGGGTAAGATGAAAGAACAACTCCACGGAAGTGGGAGCGGGTATCTGTCAAATTCAGGTACCCGCTCCCCCCCCTCCCCAAAGGTCAGCAGTCATCTCTATAAGGTCCCGCTATAGAGCTGAGCGGCCGGCCCGGTATTCTGACACGGCTGCAGTGGAAATACCGGACCGGCCGCTCCATATTCGCTCCATAAGACGCACTGACATTTCCCCCCTTTTTTGGGGGGAAAAAAGTGCGTCTTATGGTGCGAAAAATACGGTACATATCATACCCATATTGCCCTGGCAACACTGGACCGACCTGAAGCGGTGGCATCATTGGATGCCAACAAAGTATTTGACTCAGTTGAGTGGGATTGTCTCTGGGCGACACTGGTGTGTTTTGGGTGTGGCCCTGTTTTATTTCCTGGTTGCGAATGCTGTATGCCTACCCCTGTTCTAGAGTTAAGACTAATGGAACACTCTCTGCATCTCTGTCCCTGAGTCGGGGACAAGCCAGGGTAGTCCCCTTTCACCGGGACTTTTTTTGCTTTAGATTTAGAGCCCCTTGCCATGCTTCTTAGAGCTGCTGCTGCAGTGCGAGGTATTGTAGTTTGCTTCATTGAGGAGATGCTTTCTCTATAGGCCGATGACTACTTGGTGTACGTGGCCTCCTCTGTCCGTTCGGCATTGGCTGTCATTGACCATTTTGGCCGGTTTTCGGTAAACCATATAAACTGAGAAAATGTTGTACTTTTTCCGCTTCATCCTTCAGTACCCTTCATGGATACACAGACACCACTCCGTTGGGTTGATGACTTTACATATCTGGTGATCCCGGTGGGGGGGGGGGGGTGATAACTGATTGCTTGGTAAATAATGTTTCTCCTTTGGTTGCCCAATTTGCATGAAAATGTGGCCTTTGGCGATCCCTTCTTCTAACCCCAGTTAGTCAGATTAATCTACTAAAAATTATTTTCCTACCTGAAGTCTTATGTGTTTCGTAAAAACCCCAATCATCATTCCCAAAACAGTATTTCAGAAACTGGAAGTACCTGGTGATGTCATTTGTTTTGGCTAGGTGTACCCCTTGGCTTAGCTAAGTCAACTCTCCAATTGCCTCTATCATGGGGAGGCCTGGCCTTGCCTATACTATTGGGCAACGATCTTCGTTATCTTCTCTGAGCCCAACCAGAGTCCTGTGGTGACCCTCGAGGGAGCCCTACTGTGCTCCTATACGGCTCTCAGTAACCGTGTTTTTCAGGACCCTGGAGCCCATTCCAATGTCACTGGTGCTATGAGGGTCGTTATCCATGGTTGGAGTCAGGCTAGGTCCATATATAGAGATTCTCTAAAGGTTTATCCTCCTATTTTGTGGGGAAATCCCCTGCTCTATCTCTTTTACCTTCCCAACCCCCAGTTGTGGGTCCTCTGTGGGAAAACAACTTTGAAACATGCAATGGGTGCTGAGAAAGTGATGCCTTTTCATACTCTTAAAATGACCTTTTCCTTGCCTAACAGCATGAGATTTAGATACTGGCAATTGTAGCATGCCCTTAGGGTACAATTCCCAAGCCTATCCAATTGGAGTCTGACCCGACTGAGCGCCTCTTGGCATCTAAAGTTATGGGAGAGCTGCTGTCTTCCCTATACCTCTGCCTAACTGGCCCAATACACTAAGTTGACTCGCACCTTTAATCGCTGGTATACAGATGCCCCTATGCTTACTGAGGAGGACTGTATATCTACTTATGTTATCTACATGATTTCTGCTAAAGATAGGTTCATACAATTGAAATTTCTTCACAGGGCTTATTGTACTCCCCAATGCTTGGCCAATATCTATCCCCCAGGCAAGCTCTTTGTGTACAATGTGCCACTTCTAATGGCATGTTCCCACACGTGGTGTGGTCTTGTCCTACTCTGAGTCGGTGGTTGACACAATTAATGACGTGATCTGACTAAACAGCTAGACCTGAGACTCTTATTGCTAAGTCATATGGAGGATGTGGAAGTAGATAAATACACTAAGCTTTTTCTTACCTACTGTATGTCTTATTTTATGTAAGACGTAAAATTCTGCTAAGTTGGAAACTGCCCACACCTCCCACTGCACTTACATCACGGAAGGCTGTGGATTCAGTTCTTCCCCTTTACAAAACTACATATGAATGTAGGAACTGTCGTACAAAATTTAACAAGATGTGGTCTACCTGGATAGAGGCTTATGGTCAGGAGGCAGCAGAAGGCATGTGAACAACGTTTATTGCCCCATCCCTCTGCATATTTTCTTCTTCCCCTCCCTTTCTTCTCCCCCCATTCTTTCTTCCCCCTCCTTTCCCCCCTCCCTCCTTTCCCCCCTCCCTCCTTTCCCCCTCCCTCCTTTCCCCCTCCCTCCTCCCCCCCTTCCTCCTTTCCCCCCTCCCTCCTCCCCCCCTTCCTCCTTTCCCACCTCCCTCCTTTCCCCCCTCCCTCCTTTCCCCCTCCTCCTTCTTCCCCCCCCCCTTTCAGAAATGCCCTTTTTTTCCCCTTAGTTTTGCTGTCTGTGGACACAAAAAGCTTTTGATAGGGTTGATTGGACTTTTATGCCGTCGATTCTTGCCTATATTGGGATCCCAGATTCCATGCATTCCTAGCTCAGGGCCTTGTATTCTACATCCTTATTTTTCACAGTTCCACTGGAGGATCTACCGTGGGCTTATCACTAATCCCTACTACTTTATTCAGAAACCTACAACTTACTTTGTCAGAAAAACAAAAGAGCAGGATTCAATTCTTCACTCACAAAGCCTCTATTTGCAACAAATACGAAGAGATTTCATACAAAATAGTGAGCATATTGTATAGGACACTGGTAGCCCTTGACAAACTTTTCTCACATAGTAATCCTTCATGCTGGTGCTGTAGCTCCCAAACAGGCTCTTTCATACATATATTTTAGGAATGCCCTGTTTTGCACCCCTTTTGGCAGACAGTCTTAGAAATTATTATTATTATTATACAGGATTTATATAGCGCCCAACGGTTTGCTCAGTGCTTTACATTATAGTGGGAAACAATACAGTAACAATACAGTTCAATACAAGAGGGATTTGAGGGCCCTGCTCCATGGAGCTTACAATCTAGGAGGGAGGGGGTGAATGGTACAATAGGTAATAACTGTGGGGGATGGAGTGGTCTGAAGAGTAGAGGATTCCAGTATTAGCAGAGGGCGGGATAGGCTTCCCTGAAGAGAGAGGTTTTCAGTGATCGCCTAAAAGTAGAGCAGGCGATAGTCTGATAGATTGGGGTAGGGAGTTCCAGAGGATGGGTGACGCCCTGGAAAAGTCATGGAGACGAGCATGGGAGGAGGAGATAAGGGAGCTAGAGAGCATGAGGTCTTGCGAGGAGCAAAGAGTACGGTTTGGGTGATATTTAGAGATAAGATCGGTTATGTAAATTGGTGCAGTGTTGTGGACAGCTTTATATGTAATTGTTAGTGTTTTGAATTTTATCCGTTGGGCAACTGGGAGCCAGTGGAGGGATTGGCAGAGAGGGGTGGCAGATACAGAACGGTTACTAAGGTGGATGAGTCTGGCAGAAGCGTTCATGATAGACTGAAGTGGGGATAGCCTGCGATGAGGTAGGCCAATGAGGAGGGAGTTACAATAGTTTGAGGTGTGAGATGACAAGTGAGTGAATAAGCAGCTTAGTGGTTTCCGGGGTTAGGAGCGGGCAGGGGGGAATACTAAGAGCTCAGTTTTGTAAAGGTTGAGTTTGAGGAAGTGGAGTGACATCCAAGCCGATATGTCACTTAGTAGGCTAGTGATGCGAGTGGAGACTGAAGGGGGGGGTGAGGGGTAGACAGATTTGCGTGTCATCTGCATAGAGATGGTACTTGAAGCCGTGGGAGTTTATCAAGTGACCAAGGGAGGAGGTGTAGATGGAGAAGAGAAGGGGTCCAAGGACAGAACCTTGATGGACCCCTACAGAGAGAGGAAGTGAAGAGGAGGTGGCAGCGTTATAGGTAACACTGAAGGAGCGCTGCGATAGATAGGAGGAGAACCAGGAGAGAGCGGAGTCTCTGAGGCCAAGCGTGTCGTTTTTTGAGGAGGAGGGGATGGTCAACTGTGTCAAAAGCCTCGGAGAGGTCGAGTAGTAGGAGTATTAAATAGTGGCCGTTGATTTTAGCAGTTAGTAGATCATTAGAGAGTTTCAGTGGAGTGTAGAGGGCGAAAGCCAGACTGTAAAGGGTCGAGAAGGTTGTTGTCAGTGAGGTGGGAGCTCAGACAATTCTAGACTAAGCGTTCTAGGAGTTTAGAGGTAAATGGCAGCAGGGAGATGGGTCTCAGGTTGTTGGGGTCAAGGGAGGGTTTTTTAAGTATGGGAGTGATGTGCGCGTGCTTTAGAGGGGAGCGGAAGGCACCTGTAGAGAGGGAAAGATTGAAGATGTGAGTGAGGGAGCATAGGATGGAAGAGGAGGGTGACCAAAGGAGTTGTGAGGGGACAGGGTCCAGGGGGCAGGTGGTGAGGCGGGCTTCTGAGAAAACCTTAGTGACCTCTTCGGTGGTAGCGAGGTGAAAGGATGAAAGTGTTGAGGGAGGTATGGTATGAGGAATGCTAAGTGGGATGCGTATCTGTATAGTGGCGATGTCCCTACGAATTGCGTCAATCTTGTTTTTGAAGTGGTTTGCAATCTCGTGGGCAGTGAGTGAAGTGGTGGAGGCGGAGAAAGTAGAGAGTAAAAAGTAGAGAAGAGCCGACAAGGAAATTATTCAGGTTTCAATCTAGCTAACAAATTGGAAGAGGTTTTACTCAACCCCATATCCATGTCTCAAAAGAGGTGCAAGAAATTGTTTGTAATCCACCTGTTAAACACCGTCAAGGCATGTATCCTGAGCACCTGGAAAGTTCCGCTGGAGGGTCTACCGTGGGCTGATCAATAATCCCTACCTCTTTATTCAGTTACCAATCAGCCCAACTTTGCAAGAAACAGATAGGGGCCTCTCCCTCCTAGGTGTTCAAAGTTTTTCGTCCCCTATGACTCCTACTATAGGACACCCGGAGTTCCCTCCGGGATGGACTGACCAAGTTTTCAGAGCTGGTTATGAGGGAGGCTTCAAGAGAATAATTTATAACTGGAGCTGAATGGGGTAATCTCTCTGACCTTACAGTTTCACTTGCAGTTCCAAACATGAACCACTGCAGTCCCAAAAGTGCATAACTGCTGCATTTTCTCCCTCATTACCTAAGCCTAAGCATTTCCTTAGAAAATTTACACCGGTTGAAGAGACTTGTAAAGCCACAAATATACACTCTTTATCCTCCTCTCACCAACTCCTGGCAAATGCACACTCCAAGGAAGACCCAAGGTTTCTTAACAAGTGGGAAAGAAACACACAACTTAGTTTGTCAGAGAAACAAAAGAGCAGGATTCTATTTTTCACTCACAAAGCTTCTATTTCCAACAAATATGAAGAGATTTCATACAAATTAGTGAGCAGATTATATAGGACACTGGTAGCACTTGACAAACTTTTCTCACATAGTAATCCTTCATGCTGGTGCTGTGGCACTCAAACAGGCTCTTTCATATATTTTGGGAATGCCCAGGTTTGCACCCCTTTTGGCAGACAGTCTTAGAACTTATTCAGCAGATAACAAGTTTAAAGCTAGATGACAAACTAGAAGAGGTTTTACTCAACCCCATGTACAGGTGAAACTCGAAAAATTAGAATATCATGCAAACGTTCATTTATTTCAGTAATGCAACTTAAAAGGTGAAACTAATATATGAGATAGACTCATTACATGCAAAGCAAGATAGTTCAAGCTGTGATTTGTCATACTTGTGATGATTTTGGCTTACAGCTCAAGAAAACCCCAAATCCACAATCTCAGAAAATTAGAATATTGTAAAAAGGTGCAATATTCTAGGCTTAAAGTGTCCCTCTCTTATCAGCTAATTACGCCATAGCACCTGCAAAGGGTTCCTGAGCCTTTAAATGGTCGCTCAGTCTAGCTCAGTAGGAATCACAATCATGGGAAAGACTGCTGACCTGACAGTTGTGCAGAAAACCATCATTGACACCCTCCATAAGGAGGGAAAGCCTCAAAAGGTAATTGCAAAAGAAGTTGGATGTTCCCAAAGTGCTGTATCAAAGCACATTAATAGAAAGTTATGTGGAAGGGAAAAGTGTGGAAGAAAAAGGTGCACAAGCAGCAGGGATGACTGCAGCCTGGAGAGGATTGTCAGGAAAAGGCCATTCAAAAGTGTTGGGGACTTTAACAAGGAGTGGACTGAGACTGGAGTCAGTGCATCAAGAGCCACCACACACAGACGGATCCTGGACATGGGCTTCAAAAGAAAAAAATCTGTAAGCGTTTAATGATGACAATTTTCTCTTCCGTGTATTTTTATGTTACATATCCAAATTCTGTTGATCTTGAGTATAAACAAGCAAATGGAATTTCTGTAATGATGAACATTAAATAAATAAAATATGTACGGAATTAAAACAGCTTCTCCCCACAGATCTCCAGTTTTTGTGTTTTTCTCCAGTTTTGCAGGAGGCTATAGGCTATAATCTTTCAGGGCAGTCCTGGAAAGGTAGTGTCTCTCCCCTTGCTTTTCATTTTTTTTAGGGTTCCTCAGTATCTCCTCGGTATGGGTGGTGGATTTTCAGGCTCCTTCTCTTTCTGTGCTTGGGGAGAGCCTGTATTGCCTGGAGGTCTAGCCCCATTTTTCTCACAGGGACAGAACACTGCTGGGTCTTGTTAGTGCACAGGAGGCGCTATGTTTTTGGTGGCTAAATTTGGCAGGGTTTACATTTGCCAAGGGGCAGGACTTCCAGGTCAGGTGTGCAGTGTGCATTCTGGTCGCAAGGATGCAGGGGGAGGAGGAAGGACCTAGCTGATGACTATTGTCTGGCGCAGCGGCATCTTGGAACTCTGGAACCGGCTTTCTAAGCCATGGTTCTGGCTGCAGGCTCTGCAGAATGGATGAAGCAGGACCTTGACAGTAGCATGGACCAGTGCTGGCACCAGCAAAGCCAAGGTAGGGAGAGCTGCTGTGAATCACTCTTTTGCTAGGCTGTTTGAATATTCCCCCCCCCCCCCCCCGGTGGCTGGGGCCTGTCTGGGCACTGGGATTGTTTGTCTTTTCAAATTGCACATATTTTTGGGCAATTTGGAGAGCATGGTGCAGGTTGGGGCTTGGCCTGGTGTCCTAGCTGGGGCTTGGTTTGTTTTGTCTTTCAAGCTAAGAGCTCTGATAAAGATTAAGTCCTTATGAAGAGGAGGTGCCCCTCTTGCAGTGTTAAACTGGGAGATTCCTGGAAAAAGCCATTGCGCAAGAGCTGTATTGCTCTTTTAGTTAAATAGAATTATTTTCTGAAGAAAACGTTTTTTTTTTTTTGAGTCATCGCTCATCCCACAGTTTTCTGTTCACAGCCTGGGGGTCCTCCCCTCCATCTCTCTGTGATTCTGATGAAGATGAGGAGGAAGATACTGAAACTTTTTCGCCTGGAAGTATATGATCTTCTAAAAGTACATTCATGGAGAGAAAGAATGATATTTGTCCTTACATGATTCTATACCTTTAGGCCTAGATGAGCAGACACCCGAAATATTGGATTCATCAGTTAAAGTCACATATTGTTGCTGAAGAAGAAGAGATTTTGTAATCTTTTTAGACTTCAAGGCTACTTTCACACTGCTCTGTATAGACTTCTATGTTATCCCACAGAGGTTGCATCAGCATAGATGAGAAACATTCCAGTGGAACTTTGATGGTTTAATGTTGGGGGGGGGGGGGGTTCAGGCCAGTTTTCTTCAGCTTTTCTTCCCTTTTGTTGTCTAACTGGGCAAAGCACCAAAAGTGTATCAGTGTGAAAGCAGTCTAAAGGTATAGCATACAGTGGGGCAAAAAAGTATTTAGTCAGCCACCAATTGTGCAAGTTCTCCCACTTAAAAAGATGAGAGAGGCCTGTAATTGGCATCATAGGTAGACCTCAACTATGAGAGACAAAATGAGAAAAAAAATCCAGACAATCACATTTGCTGATTTGGAAAGAATTTATTTGCAAATTATGGTGGAAAATAAGTATTTGGTCAATATCAAAAGTTCATCTCAATACTTTGTTATATATCCTTTGTTGGCAATGACAGAGGTCAAACGTTTCCTGTAAGTCTTCACAAGGTTGGCACACACTGTTGCTGGTATGTTGGCCCATTCCTCCATGCAAATCTCCTCTACGGCAGTGATGTTTTGGGGCTGTTGCTGGGCAACACGGACTTTCAACTCCCTCCTATGGGGTTGAGATCTGGGGACTGGCTAGGCCACTCCAGGACCTTGAAATGCTTCTTACGAAGCCACTCCTTCGTTGCCCGGGCGGTATGTTTGGGATCATTGTCATGTTGGAAGACCCAGCCACGTTTCATCTTCAATGCCCTTGCTGAGGGAAGGAGGTTTGCACTCAAAATCTCACAATACATGGCCCCATTCATTCTGTCATGTACATGGATCAGTCGTCCTGGTCCCTTTGCGGAGAAACAGCCCCAAAGCATGATGTTGCCACCCCCATGCTTCACAGTAGGTATGGTGTTCTTTGGATGCAACTCAGCATTCTCTCTCCTCCAAACACGAGTTGTGTTTCTACCAAACAGTTCTATTTTGGTTTCATCTGACCATATGACATTCTCCCAATCCTCTTCTGGATCATCCAAATGCTCTCTAGAAAACTTCAGACGGGCCCGGACATGTACTGGCTTAAGCAGGGGGACACATCTGGCACTGCAGGATCTGAGTCCCTGGCGGCGTAGTGTGTTACTGAGGGTATCCTTTGTTACGTTGGTCCCAGCTCTCTGCAAGTCATTCACTAGGTCCCCCCGTGTGGTCCTGGGACTTTTGCTCACCGTTCCTGTGATCATTTTGACCCCACGGGGTGAGATCTTGCGTGGAGCCCCAGATCGAGGGAGATTATCAGTGGTCTTGTATGTCTTCCATTTTCTAAATATTGCTCCCACAGTTGATTTGTTCACACCAAGCTGCTTGCTTATTGCAGATTCAGTCTTCCCAGCCTGGTGCAGGTCTACAATTTTGTTTCTGGTGTCCTTCGACAGCTGTTTGGTCTTCCCCATAGTGGAGTTTGGAGTGTGACTGTTTGAGGTTGTGGACAGGTGTCTTTTATACTGATAACAAGTTCAAACAGGTGCCATTGATACAGGTAATGAGTGCAGGACAGAGGAGCCTCTTAAAGAAGAAGGTACAGGTCTGTGAGAGCCAGAAATCATGCTTGTTTGTAAGTGACCAAATACTTATTTTCCACCATAATTTGCAAATAAATTCTTTAAAAATCAGCCAATGTGATTGTCTGGATTTGTTTTCTCATTTTGTCTCTCATAGTTGAGGTCTACCTATGATGCCAATTACAGGCCTCTCTCATCTTTTTAACTGGGAGAACTTGCACAATTGGTGGTTGACTAAATACTTTTTTGCCCCACTGTATATGGCGTACACCTTGGTTGGGTCCATTCGAATGTCTGCCTGTTCAGCAGCTCTTGCCAAGTCCGCCTGCAGGGCCTTGTGACTTAAGGTTTGGCTGGGAGATCTGGCTTCAAAAGTAAAGCTGTACTGAATACCGTTTTCAGGTAACCTAGTCTTTAATCCATTATTAGAATCTATTCAGGATCATACTGCAAGCGAAAAATCTTTTCACATCAAAAAGAAAGGTTCCAGGTGTTTTTTTCAGCCCTCAAAGAACTCAACATCCGGAGGACAAGATGTAGGGGGAAAAAATTGGACCACAAAAAAGGGCCAAGAAAAAAAGGGGAGTCCTTGTTCTGTGCTTCTGCGCAGCTTGAAAAGTTACAGGGACTATTCCTTCCCAGTAGGAGGAAGATTAGAGGGATTTCTTCCACAGTGGGAGGATATTACCTCAAATCAGTTTTATTTTGGGGATAGTTTCCCAAGGATGCAGTATAGAATTTGCAGAACCACCCTTGAGAAGATATTTAGTGACAAATATTCCCAAGAATCCCGTGAAGTCTCTAGCAACAAAGTTCCTTATTCAGGAACTGATAGATCTGAAAGTAGTAATACCAGTACTGCCAGAGGAAGAGTAGCAGGGGATTTAATCCCATTCTCAGTTTAAAACCACTGAACAGGTCAGTTCTAGACACAACAAAATCCATAAAGAATCTCCTTGTGCCAGGCTGCTACATTGGCATCCATGGACCTAAAAGATACCTACCTGCATATTTCTATTTGTCATCAATCTCAGAAGTTCTTAAGACTAACGCTAAGATAGAGAAATAAGAACAAAAAATGGCACAGCATTCTTGGACAAGGAACAAAATCCTCAAATTGTAGAGAGTTAAAAGCTATTGTGATAGCCTTATTTGTTTTGTTTTTTTTGTCAGGTTCTTCAAGGTCATCATGTTCGTCTTTTCAGACAATGCCATGGCAGTGGCCTATATCAACAGATAGGGGGGCACAAAAAGCAGAGCCCTACAAAATATAGCCAAACAGATCCTTCTCTAGGCAGAGAAACATCTGCCATCTCTACCAGCAGTACATCTCGAGGGCTTTTTGAATTTGTCTGACTTGACTTTTCTTTCCTTCAACCACAGGTTTGAATAGTCATTGTTGATAGGGGAATCTCTGCAACTGTGCTATTTAATCCTTACAGTGGGTGGTTTCCCAGCCGTCAGACTACAATGATCACTTCCGGTGACTACAGCCACTAACCGTGATCAAACAAACAAAAAAAACCTGGCAGGCTGGATTTACTAAAGTTGATCGATTAGAGCAATTTCAGAACAACCAGCCTGCCCATAGATTGATCAAAATTCTGCTGGTTCTTGCTGAGGCTAAAGGATACGTTCACCTTTTGGGAAAAAATAATAAATGCACATTGTTTTTGCAATTAAAAAATGTGCATTTATTATTTTTTCCATAAGAAGCCTGGAAAACATTGCACCTGTGATCAGTGGATCAAGGGTGTAATGCCAGACTCCTGCAAACAAGCCCTTCAGCTTTCAGCTCTTACCTTCATATGGCTGAATGTTTGCAAGCTGCAGTGCTTGTGAATGAACTATGAGGCGACCTCGCAGTCCATCCAGAACTACACCCTCTCAGCCGCAATGACTGATGGTAGTTTATGCATTCACAGGAATGTTTGGATCAGAGCTGTCACATGATACCTGGACCAATCACATCACCCTGTTTGATTTAATTAGCTGTTATTAGCTGTAGCCAATCACAGCTGTTATGAATTAAATCCATTCATGACAGTTCAAATGATTGCTGTTACAGTGATAATCACCCCCCCCTTCCAGAATAGTACAGTGTAACTATGGTGACACCAAACTACTCTGATGTATGTGAAAAAAAAATGGTAAAAAGGAGATATCGTTTAATAATATTGACACTGCACTGGTGACTGTATGGGGGGGAAAAAAAAAACACATTTTATTTAATATCTTCAATTCCCAAAAAATTGTAACGACAAATGGAAACTTAAAAAAATCTTGTCATACCTCTTACTAAATAACTTGGACTGTCTGCTTCCCAAAAAGAGGTAATTTGGGTATATATGTACTGTCCTGGCAGTTTGGGGTCTCTAGGAATGAGATAGGCTGTCAGTATATCAAAACTGATCAATTTTCAAATATATACAGTGGGTATAGAAAATAATCACCCCCCTTTTAAAAAACATTTTGTTGCCTTGCAGTCTGAAATGAAGACAGACACAGTTTTAGCCAGCTGTCTTTACTCAGTGTAACTTATAACATACAAGTGAAAGATATAACACCAACATGTCAGAAAAAATAATACAAATTCAAAAACAGAATCACTGAATTGGAAAAAGGATCATCCCCCTCCTAAAAATGACTTGTAAACTCAGTCAGGTGTAGCTAATCACCTTCTCAATGGCACACAAGGCCATTTGTCTTTCAACTGTGATCAGCTGCAGTTTTGATTAGCTTAGCATGAAAAGAGCTTTCCTGAAGCATTTCAGTCCCTGGTAGTGCAACTGAAGCAAACAATCAACCATGGGTGGCAAGGCTTTGTCAAAAGTTTTTCAAGATAAAGTTGTGGACAGACACAAGTCAGGAGATGGATACAAAAAAATTTAAAAGACTTTATCAATGCCTAGAAGCACAGTGAATTATTAAGTATTAACCACTTGCCTACTGGGCACTTATACCCCCTTCCTTACCAGGCCAATTTTCAGCTTTCAGCGCGGTCGCACTTTGAATGACAATTGCGCTGTCATGCAAAATTGTACCCATGTGAAATTTTTATCATTTTTTTTCTCATAGAGCTTTCTTTTGGTGGTATTTAATCTCTGCTGGGTGTTTTACTTTTTGCGCTATAAACAAAAAAAGTGCAAAAAATTTGAAGAAAAAAAAAATTTCTTTCTATTATAAAATTTTGCAAACAGATAATTTTTCTCCTTCACTGATGTGCGTTGATGCACCAGTGATGGGCACTGATAGGCAGCACTAATGAGGTGGCATGGATAGGCGGCACTGATAGGCGGCACTGACTGGCGCAACTGCTGGGCACTGGCTGGCGGCACTGCTGGGCTGCACTGCTGGGCACAGGTGGGTGGCACTGCTGGGCACAGGTGGGTGGCACTGCTGGGCACAGGTGGGTGGAGCTAGTGGGTGGCACTGCTGGGCACTGATCATCAGTGCCCTGATGATCGGTGCCGATCCCTGCTCTGACAACTGCCGGTTCTCGGCAGTACTTTCCCCACGTTCTGACAGCGTGAGGAAAGTGCAGCCGAGAACCGGCAATTGTATTTCCCCGTGATCAGTGTGTCATTGGACATGGCTGATCACGTGGTAAAAGGCCGCTGTGATTGGCCAGTTACCACATCACGTGATCAGCTGTGTCTGTAGGACACAGCGATCACGGAGATTGCCGGGTGCGCACACCCGGGGGCGCGCAGGAGATCGCGTTCTGGGAGGACGTCATATGACTCCCTCCCAGAACTGGCCATCCGCAGTGCAGCCGTCATTCGGCTATCTGCGGTTGGCAACTGGTTAAGAAGTGGAAGGTATTTGGTACCTTGATTCTTTTCTATAAATGCTGTATACCACAGTAGACTAAATCATGTACACTGATTTGAGTTACTTTTACCAAAGAAATGTAGCAGACTAAATATTGACCTAAATTTATGAAAAAAAAATGATTTGCAAAATTGTGTAACAAACTAAGAAAACCATGTTTTCTTTTCAAAATTGTCAATATGAACTGACAGTACAAATACCAAAAATGACCCCATTTTGGAAAGTAGACACTCCAAGGTCTTTAGTAAGAGGCATGGCAAGTTTTGAAGTTGTAATTTTTGTCACAATTTTTTGGAAAACTAAGTACTTAAATATAAATAAATATTTACATATGGTCACCAGTGCAGTTCAGCATTGTCATATGACTAGTGTGGCCTTGATCAGGGATACTGACCAATGCCAGTATGTTTTAAAAAAAAATTAAAATGAAAACTTCTTGTCTCCTGTGTTATGATGGACACAGCCTTTCTTCATAATCCATGATCAAACAAGGTTTTGTAGCCCCGCCTATACGAGTAGGACACTAGGCAGAAGAAAACTTGGCAGCTCTCTGGGCATAAAACCCTATTCCCTGCTGTAGGCAACTCAGCCATTCTGCTAAGTGTCTTCAGGAGTATGGACCTGTTGTGCTGCTGGGACTTGTGGTCCCATAGCTTTTTTTTTCTTTTTTTATTCTTCCATTTTTGTTTCTTCCAGGGTTTTTTTCATGTGGAGATTTTCAATCAACACCCAGGCTTGGCAACAGGCTGGATAATCTAGATACTGTGGTCACCCCAGTCTGGCCAATGCGTGCATGCAGACCGCTAGCTCAGCACTTGAATGGCCATCCTGGACAGGGGCAGGCCAATGAGTTAAACGTCTCGTGGGAACACATATGACAGGGCACCTATAGTCCATGTCACAGGGTTACCCTGGCCGACAGTCCCCCACTTCTGTGGAGAGGAGGATCTGTCATGAGAGCCTTGTAGCAATCATGCACACAAGGATGGATGCGAACCTCCATTTTGCAAAAGGATCTATCTTGTATCATGTCTACTCCCAAATCAGGCTTCCTCCTCCAATCTCCCCCCCCTTTCTCAGGAATGTGGTCTGTGTTCAAAAGGCAACAGGCCCCAGTGGGAGAGCTCATGGCTATAAACCTCAATTAGCCTGGCCCCCAGATGTCTGGGAGACTCTGCTTGGAGAAGGATTGTAGAACCATAAACCAAGTACTTCACTGAGCTCAAATACATTCCAGGTAGTCGTAAAACGGACTCACATTTAAACATCCCTTTTTCCCCTATGATTTCATATCTTTGGATTATGAAAGACTTACACAAAACATGGAGCACATATTCGGGTGGCTCACTTTAATACAAATCGTTTGATATATTACATCCCCTAGCTGAGATCAACAGGAGAGCAGAAAATAATATCTCCTTAACCATCCCAGCAGGTATGTCATATTTCATATGTAGCCGGTCAGCAGATGATTCTGCGTATTAATCTACCAGTGTGTGGAATGTTACATGTACCTAGGAAATGTTATTGACCAAAGTATAATTTATGAAGGCTTTGGTCAGAGCCTGAGCTACCCGCCTACAACACCCGCACAAATGAGGAGATTGGTTCTCTGCTGCAGGGAGACACCCTGCTGAGTTCCTAGAGAAAGCTGAGTTGAAGATTCTCCCTTTTAACATCGGAACTAACTTTGGGAGATAAGGCATCCTTTTGGCTCTGAAACCTGATCTGCTTAACCCAAGGCTGACGGCAAGCACTTTATCTACAGGTTCAGAATGGAATCTATTCACTTGGTGGTGGCCTCTCTCCACCAAAGGGATTTTCTGGCCTCCATAGACCTCAAGGACGCTTACCTGCACTTTCCCATCTTCCAGGGACATCCGTGTTTTCTACGCTTTGCTTTATGAGACATGCATTCTTAGTTTGTAATGCTGACCTTCAGTCTGGCTTCCGCTTCCCGGGTGTTTGCCAAGATCTTGGTCCCAGTCCTGGCCTTACTGAAACAGCGAGGGATTGCTGCGATTGGTTACCTGGATGACTTGCTTCTGCTTGCGGAGACAGGCTTGTCCCTGATGGACAGTGTGGAGGTCACCATGCGCTCCCTACAGGACTTTGAGTGGATCCTGAACCTCAGGAAGTCTGTGTTGACCCCATCCAAGTGCTTGAAGTATTCTGGCTGATTCACAATTCGGATCAGGCCAAGGAGTTCATCCTGGCAGTGGTACAGCAGCTCTTGTCTTACAAGTGTCCCTCCTTGCTTTTTTTGCATGCAGGTTTTAGAACGGATGGTGGCTACCTTCGAAGCAGTTCCGTGTGCGCAGTTCCATATGAGAACCCTGCAGGAGAATATCTTCTCCAAATGGAACAAGTTTTCTGCTTCCCTGGACAATCAAATTCATCTCGAGTGGTTGTCAAGGGCCTCTCTGGTGACTGAGGTCTCTGTCTCTAAGGACTGGAATTTCCTTCCTTCCCCTTCCATGGACTGTGGTCACGACAGATGCTAGCTGGGGAAGAGTCCTGGGATCAGACTCGGTTTAGGGCCTGATAGATTCCGGAGGAAGCCCAACTGGCCATCAATGTCCTGGAGCTTCGAGTGATCAGGTTGTCCCTGACACATTGGATGCATTGTCTGAAGGGTCTATTGATTAGCATCCAATAAGACAGTGCCACTGCTGTAGCATATGCCAATCGTCAGGGAGGTACAAAAAATGCAGCAGTGGTGCTGGAGGCATCACACATCCTACAATGGGTGGAAAGGTTTGTTCTAGCTCTGTCTGGGGTGCATATTCTAGGTGTCAAAAACTGGCAGATGTATCATCTCCGCTGTCGGGCACTGGATCAGGGAGAGTGGTCCCTGCACCAGGAGGTGGTTCATCAGCTTTGGCTTCGCTGGGGGATGTGGATCTTCTGGTGTCCAGGGTTTCAAGGTTGGTCACAAGGTTGGATCCTCTGGCAGATGCACTGCTGATCAGTACCATCTCATCTATGCCTTTACGTCCCTCAGGCTGATTCCTTGCCTGCTACACAGGATAGAAGCCTAAGGAATACCTGTCTTTTTGATGGTTCTGGACTGACCTTGCTACCTGCGGTACACTAGCATGGTGCGGTTGATGGCAGACGCTCCCTGGCAGCTGCCTCTTCGTGAGGACCTTTCTTCCACCCTGCTTTACCGTCACTGGCTTGGACAGTATGGCTATTGAAAGGTTCTGAAATGGGTTGTCTTGCTTGGGGATTCTGCCTATGTTAAAGGCTCATAAGTCTATGTCCTGGAAGAGTTATCAACACACCAGGGAAGCCCATATCGTTTGGTGCAAAGCTTGGGGTTTCATCCTCCCTCTTTGGGGTTTCATCCTAGCATAGTGAAAAAAGCACCACGGTGGCACTTCCAGATCCAGATTTTGATATTGAGGTTGTACCTTGTATACCAAGTGAGTGCAATTTTAATGTTCATATTTTAAAATAAACAGTATTTCACTATGTTGGGATTCCCTTCTCTTGTCTGATGCATACTGATCATGTAAATCCTTGAAGGTGGTATGGTGAATTGCAGTTGATTGTCAAGCATAAGGAAGCAGAGCAACAATAGAGTTCTAGGAGGACCAGTTCTGGTTACCCATGTTTATGTGAAGTTCATACAAGCTGTCTTGTAGCTGCATAGCTTAAAGTCAACATTCTCTGGTGAGTGGCGAGACACTTCAGGTGGGCACAACACCCTAACAGCTGGGAGAGCAGCCCATCTAGTATGAGGTGGTGAGGATAGTGCAGGAAGGCCTAGACATTTGGTGGTAATAGGGGATTCTATAATCCGAAGGACTGACAGAATAATTTGTCACCAGGATCGCCTCAACAGAATGGTTTGCTGTCTCCCTGGTGCCAGGGTTCGGCATGTGGTGGATCAGATTGATAAATTACTGGGAGAGGCTGGGCATGACCCAGATGTCTTGGTTCATGTTAGAAGCAATGACAGAGTACATGGAAGGTGTAGGGGCAGACAGGAGTCAGTCCCTGTTGTTGGGTGGAAAGGGGATAGACGGGTGAGGGTTATGGCAGGTGATAAGAAGGCTCCCATGTTACAAACAACCACTGGAACTGGTACTCTTTGTACTAAGATGAAAAAAATATGCAAAATGTGACCATGAATTAAAGTTTGTTCACCAATGACAAAGTCTGCCAGGCAAAATTGATGAGCTGGAAGCTTTGATGCACAGAGAGAACTATGATTTAATTGGTATTGCTGAATCTTGGTTTCATTCTTCACATGACTGGGCTATTACCCACTTGAGCTCCTGGTGGATTTACCCCCCTTAATGACCAGGCCTCTTTTTGCTACTCGGCGCTGCACTAATTCAACTGATAATTGCCCGGTCATGCAACGCTGCATCTAAACGAAATTTACGTCCTTTTTTTCACACAAATAGAGCTTTCTTTTGGTGGTATTTGATTACCTGTGCGCTTTTTATTTTTCACGCTATAAACAAAAAAAGACCAAATATTTTGAAGAAAAACGATATTTTTTACTTTCAGCTATAAAAAATATATAGTAAACTCAAAGTTAGTTATAAATTTAGGCCAAAATGTATTCTGCTACATGTTTTTGGTAAAACAAATTCCAATAAGTGTATATTGATTGCTTTGTGTGAACGTTATAGCGTCTACAAATTATGGTATAGATACTGCAATTTACGTCATTTTTTTGCTATACAGTGCTGCGCTAGTTTAACGGACAATTGCGCTGTCATGCAATACGGTACATAAATTAAATTTTATGTCCTTTTTTTAACACAAATAGAGCAATATTTTGGTGGTATTTGATCACCTGTGCACTTTTTATTTTTGGCGCTATAACCAGAAAAGATTTTGAACAAAAAAAAATTATTTGGAAAAAAACTATATTTTCTTATTTTGGTCATAAAAAATATCTAAAAAAACTAAAATTTTGTCATAAATTTAAGCCAAAATGTATTCTGCTACATTTTTTTGGGTCAAAAAATCCCAATAAGTGTATATTGATTGCTTTTTGTGAAAGTTATAGCGTCTACAAACTATGGGATAGATAATGGAATTTACATAGCTTTTACTTTCTGACTGCCCATCACATTTCTTGAGGTGCTAAAATACCAGGATAGTACAAACACCCTCAAATGACCCCTTTTCGGAAATTATACACCCTAAGCTATCTGCTGAGAGGCATATTGAGTCCATAGAAGATTTTTTTTTTCCACAAGTTTCTGAAAAATGACAAAAACTTTTTTTTTTTTTTCTACACGTCATTTAAATGATTTATTTCTCGCACAAGCCATGGATATATGTGGAATTACACCCCAAAATACATTCTGCTACTTCTACCGAGTATGGGGATACCACATGTGTGAGACTTTTTGGGAGCCTAGCCACATACAGGAGCCTGAAATCCAAGGACCACTTTGAAAGCCTGAAGGTGCGTAACTTCCTCATTACACTTCCTCACTACCTATCACAGTTTCGAAGGCCCTGACTTGCCAGGATAGCCCCCCCCCCCCCAATGACCCCTTTCTGGAAAGACACCCCAAGGAATTTAAAAAGGCATGGTGAGTATTTTGCATATCTCATTTTTTCTCACAAGGTTTTGAAATATAAAAAAAATAGAAAAAATATGTGTTTGTTTTTTTTCTTCATTTTCCAAAAACTTGTGGCAACAAATGAGATCTGCAAAATACTTACCGTGCTTTTTATCAAATTCCTTGGGGCGTCTACTTTCCAAAAAGGGGTAATTTGGGGGGGGGGGGTTAGGTGCTATCCTGGCATTTCAGGGCCTCCGAAACTGTGATAAGTAGTCTGGAAGTGTAATGAGGAAATAAAGCCCTTTAAAAGCCTGAAGGTGCTTATTGGATTTTGGGGTCCTGTACTTGGCTAGACTGCCAAAAAGTCTCTCACATGTGGTACCCCCATACTCGGGAGAAGTTGCAAAATGTATTTTGGGGAGTAATTCCACATATAACCATGGCATGTGTGAGCAGTATATCATTTAAGTGACAATTTTGTGTAAAAAAAATATATATATATTTTTGTCATTTTCCAAAAACTTGTGGTAAAAAAAATAAATTCTTCTATTGATTCAACATTCCTCTCAGCAAATAGTTTGGGGTGACTACTTTCCAAAAAGGGGTATTTTTGGGGGGTGGGGGCGTTTTATGCCCAGCATTAGACGTTTATGCCACACATCATTCACTCTTCTAACCACCTGAAGACGAAGCCTTTTTGTTCACATGAAATAAATCAGTATTTTTTGCTAGGAAATAAATTTAAACCCCCAAACATTATATATTTTTTTTTAAAGCAGACACCCTAGTGAATAAAATGGTGGGTACTACAATTTTGTATGGCACATAGTACTCGCGCAGCGATTTTTTCAAAAGCAATTAAAAAAAAAAATACACTTTTTTTTACTTTTAATGCACAGAAACACAATATATTGGCCAATTGTTTGGTACAATATAAAAGATAATGGTATGCCGAGTAAATAGATACCAAACATGACATGCTTTAAAACTGCGCATGCCCTGTGCAATAGCGACAAACTGCAAACATTTTTAATATCCATAGGCAGCGGTTTAAAAGCCACCATTTTAGATTTACAGAGGAGGTCTAGTGTTAGAATTACTGCCCTTGATCTGACGTTCACGGCAATACCTCACATGCATGGTTCAACCGCTGTTTGCAGAACGGTACAGGGTCAAGGCTTGTGCACACAGGTGTGCGTGCATGGGAGGGGCAATTTTTTTTATTTATTTTTTTTTAGTTATGATTTTTTTTTCTTATTATTTTTACATTGTACCTTTTTCATTTTTTTTTATCACTTTTAATGCTATAACAGGGAATGCAAATAACCCCTATAACTTCAATGGGCATTGTCATATTCTTTTTTGAGAAATCTGGGGTCTATCAGACTCTAGATATCTCCTCTGCCCTTACATTATCTAATCAAACCAAAATCGGTGTGATCAGATGCTTTCCTAATTTACAAATGGTGCTGTTTATATCCTGCGAAACTGAAGTGATGACATGCTTGTAGCTTCCAAATTCTTAGACTATAGAGATGATTGGCACCATTCAGGTCTCCAATCAGCTCTATGGTCAGCTGGCAGAAACACCGGCTGCATTCTCAGGTTCCCCTGATGGCACGTGACTGCCCAAGAAGGCTGTGGAAGGCAGCGGGGGAAGGGGGACATCATCTCCCACTGCTTGTAAAAGCAATCTTGCAGCTAATTAGCCACTAGGATTGCTTTTACATGAAAGCCAATCACCGGATGAAAAAAACTATACCAGGATGATGCCTGCAGCTGTAGGCATCATCCTGGTATAACCATTCAAATCCAGTGATGTACCAGTACATCGCTGGCCCTTGTTGGTTATATATGCTATGTTTTTTTTTTTTATTTTTTTTTGTATGCAGCCAGTGTACTGAATGAAAAAATGAGAAGAAATCTCTGCCAGAAAAAGTGTGTGGTATGCCCACCATTAGAATATGCCGCCCTGCATCCACCCATTCTAATGGTGGGCACACATTAGGTCACATTTTGCCACAAGTGCCAGTTCCAAGATTGAATAAATGTCTAAATAGTGGCACGCTTGAATAAAAATTGTCCACGTATAAGTGGTACTCCATATGGAGAAATGATGACACCAAGTCCCAAACTATCTTGCCACTGCTCCCCATGTAGTCTGGGCATCCGGGCGGGCTCCACGTGACTATCTTTTCCCTCGTAAATCCGAAACTTATATGTATAGCCTGTTGTCCTCTCACAGGTCTTCTACATCTTGACCCCATATCTGGCACGCTTGCTGGGGAGAAATTGTTTGAATGCAAGGCAGCCAGAAAAATTAATAAGGGACTCCTCAACGCAGATGTTTTGCTGGGGAGTATAGACCTCTGCAAATTTTAGATTAAGGTGATTTGCGAGGGGCTGAATTTTGTGGAGCCGGTCAAATTCAGGGTTACCCTGAGGATGACAGAGTGTATTGTCGCTGAAATGCATAAAACACATTATACTCTCATATCTGTGCCTGGCCATGGCAGCAGAGAACACTGCATATGGTGAATCGGGTCTGTGGACCAATACAACTGCAATTCATTTATTTTAGTAATTCCCATGTTGAGGTTTAGGCCCCAAAAAAATGTAAATTTGAAAACCGTAATGAGTTTCCATGCGAATGGTCTGGCAAGGTTTGAATTTGGGTTGGCGGCAATAAATTGTGCATATAAACTGCTTTGATCCACAATCAACGCATACAGATATTCCGTGAAAAACAGCTCCAAAAATCAAGGAGGTATGTGAAAGACCAGGATGTACTAGACCGCTGGTACTCGCCAGTTCACCAAAAGGTAGAACTGCACTAGTACTGGCACTCTGCTGCATATGAGAGTCATCAAAATTTACCGGCAAGTGCTAACAGAGATCAGGCCTGATTCTGCGAACACTGCGGTTTTGTGTGCAATGTATCAAGTGACAGTGACCTACTGACACTGCACTTGCTGGGGGAGAAGGGGGGGGGGTAAGCGTAGGGGCTAAACGCAGGTGCTGGGGCTGATCCCGCTAACGCTGCATTTTTGGGGACGCTATACTAATGTGAACTGGGTATAGTGCTGACCTGATCAAAGATATTGACCCGTTCAGACACTATACTAGCAATGGAGGCTTATTGTACATGAGCATGCTCCTGGCAATCAAGGGGTTAAATGTGATGACTGATGTACTGACGGGCAATCTGAAGCTATCTGGGAGGGGTGTGAAACCCACTGGAGCACGAATCACATATATATATATATATATATATATATATATATATATATATATGATTTTGCGTACCCATGCCGCCCTGTAGCAGTATTTCTGCTGTAGGGTGGTCAGGAAGCGGTTACAGAAGAGGTTTGTGTTACGGCGCTGCGTTTCTTTAACTGACAATTGCGCGGTCATTCAACACTGCACCCAAATTAAATTTACATCCTTTTTTTCCCCACAAATTGAGCTTTCTTTCGGTGGTATTTGATCGTCTGTGCGTTTTTAATTTTTTGCGCTATAAAAAAAAAAAGGCTGACAATTTTGAGAACAAAAAACAATATTTTGGACTTTTTGCTATAAAACATGTCCAGTAAAAAACATTAAAAATCAAATTTTGGCACAAATTTCATCCAAAATGCATTCTGTGACATGTCTCTAAAAAAAAAAAAGCCCAATACGTGTAAATTAATTGGTTTACGTGAAAGTTATAGCGTTTACAAATGGCGGGAAAGATACTGGGATTTTTATTTGTTTTATACTAATAATGGTGGCGATCAGCGACTTATGGCGGCGATCAGCGACTGATGGCGGGACTGCGGCGGACATTTTGACACTGGGGAGGAACTGACTTGGGGTCACTGACATCCCCAGTGACACCAATACTGTGATCAGTGGAAAAAAAACCCCACTGACACTGTACTAATGGCACTGGGGAGGAAGGGGTTAACATTTTTTAGGGTTAACTGTGTGAGGGAAGTGTTTTACTAGGGGGCGGGGGTGTGTACTGGACGGGGGCAGGCTGATCGGGAGAGAGAAACTCTTCTCTCTCTCTTCAGCTTGTCAGGAGCTGACAGGCAACTGACAGATAGCAGGGCTGTGTGTAAACAATGCAGCCCTGCTCTGTCAGCGATCACTGCTAATCGCGGGGAAACGGCCGGTAATGACCGGCTGTGACCCGGTGGCTGAGACCCGCTGCTGACACCCGCGGGACAGGAAGGGCGGGCGCGTGCCCCCTACCTGTTTTGCAAAACCACGTTTTAAAACATGGTTTTGCCCAGCCGTGCCGCCCTGCAACCGGTTTTATGCAGTGGCTGGGGCTGAAGCAGTTAATATTCCTGGCTGTGCTCTTTCTTGGAGAGACCAAGTAAAAAGGACAGGTGGTTGTGTCTGTGGAGGAGGTGGAGACTCAGCTCCCTGCATAGATAGAAAGGACTGGGACAGTGATAATAATGGGGGATTTTAATTGTCCGGAAATTGATTGGAGTAATGACGTTGCAGGAACAGTTAAAGGGCAACAATTTTCTAAACCTATTACAAGACAATTTTATTGTACAGTTCATAGAGTCCCCAACTAGGAATGATGCTCTGCTGGAACTGGTAATTTCAAACCATGCAGAGCTCATTAGTAATGTTCACATAAAAGAACATCTGGGTAGAAGTGACCATAATATGATTTAATTTGATGTTAGCTGTAGACAACAAGCACGTACTGGAAAGATTAAAAACACTCATCTTTGAAAGCAAATTTTCCAAGGATGAGGGCTGCTCTCCAGGACTTAGACTGAGAGGTGATATTGGCATCAATGAACACAGAATAGAAATGGGAATTCTTCAAACAGAGCGTATGTTAACACACTGCAAAATATATTTCCATGGGCAATAAGTTTAAAAGGCTAAAAAAAATATGTGGCTCACAGCCATTGATAAAAAAAAGCTATAAATAATAAAAGATCTTTTAAAAAATTTTAAAATAAAAGACAGAAGTTGTCAAACAAATCTGATTTCTTTTTATGAGGAGTTAAGCAAAACCTTAGACAAAGAAGTGGCTGTTGATGATACTTGGATTTTGCAAAAGCGATTGACACAGTTCCCCACACATGGCTAATGTGTAAGGTAAAGTCTACAGGCTTTGGAAAATCAGTTTGTAAATGGATAGAAAACTGGCTAAAAGACAATATTTGGAGAGTAGTGGTTAATGATTCATAATCTGAATGATCTAGAGTTTTTTGTGGTGTATCCCAAGGGTTCAGTGTTGGGACTGTTAAGTTTTGATATATTTATAAATGACATAGGGTCTGGGATTAAATGTACCATTTCAGTCTTTGCAGATGACACCAAACTTTGCAGTGTAATAACATCCTTACAGGTGTCTCCAACTTACAAGCCGACCTCAATGCACGGTTTAATTGGGCAACTAATATTATTATACAGGATTTATATAGCGCCAACGTTTTGCTCAGCGCTTTACATTATAGTGGGAGACAATACAGTTCAATACAAGAGGGATTTGAGGGCCCTGCTCCTTGGAGCTTACAATCTAGCAACTATGTGGCAAATGAGGTCTAGTGTTAATAAATGTAAAGTTATGCACTTGGGGGTAAGTATATGCATGTATCATACATACCAGGGGGAATACAACTGGGGGAATCAATGGTGGAGAAGGATCTGGGAGTTCTGGTAGATCATAAGTTTTAATACTGGCATGCAATGCCAAACTGCAGTTTCCAAAGTGAGCGAAATCCTTTCTTGTATTAACAGGACTTCAGGGAGAGAGAGTTATTTTACCCCTGTACAAATCATTCATAAAAAGTCATCTACAATATGCAGTTCAGTTTTAGGCACCAATTCACAAAAAGGATATCGGGGAATGGTGAAGAGAAGGGCAACCAAACTTATAAGCGGCATGGAGGATCTCAACTAAGAGGACAAATTAGAGGAACTGAATTTATACTATCTTGTGAAGATAAAATTAAGGGGGGATATGATCAACATGTATAAATACATAGGTGGTTCATATAGTGAACTTGGTGTAGAGTACTTCAGTTTAAGGTCATCACAGAGGACAAGAGGACACTCTACATCTGGCGGAAATGAGATTTAATCTTCAAATACATAAAGGTTTTTTTCACAGTAAGAGCTGTGAAAATGTGAAATGGCTAGAAGCAAGAGCTGGTTCTGGCCAGCTCAGTAGATTGATTTAAAAAAGGCCTTTTCTAAATGCACATGATATAGCTGGTTACTAACATTTATAGTTAAAGTTGTTCCAGGGAATATCCAATTGCCTCTTGGAGGATCAGGAAGGATTTTTTTTCTCCTGCTGGAGAAAATTGGATCATGCTTTGCTGAGGGTTTTTTTTTTTCCTGCCTTCCTCTGGATCAACTGTGGGTATAGGATTGTACAAATTTATTTTTTAATTATTTTTTTTCCTTTTTATTGGTTGAACTAGATGGACTTTTATTTCTTTTACAAAGAGCTTTATTGAATATTAAGCAAAGATAAACAAACATTCGGAGCATAGATTCAATGACCAACAATTATAAATTATATTAAGTGAAGGGAAGCTAGTTCAAGGCATGCATCGATAAAGGCTTAAGCTGAAAAGTTTATATAGGTGCCCCGTAGGAAAGGATGGGGGAAGGGGTTGGAAGGGAACGATTAACAAACCTTTGTGGGTCAATGATAATGTAAACTCTAAAGGGAAGTTTTGCTACATCAACATTATAGAAAACGGGAGAGGCACGAGAAGAGGCCTCTCCAAAAAATGGTACATGTTCATAACCTAGCGTTTATAAAGAAATCTAGATTGCATAGATAGTATTGCGGATTTAGCGCATAAAACAGCAAGCACAATCCGTAAAATAAGTTTAAGGACAGATTGAACAGGAGGTTAGGAAAAGACAAACAGCGAGACACGGACAACACAAACAACAACAGAAGAAGAAAAAAAAAAGGGGAGGGGGGGGGCTCCGAGGGGATCACAGCAAAATCCATCCTCCTATCGACAGAAGGGACTGGTCGAATCTCGAGGGTTGAGCTATATCCAGCCAGGGACGCCATATCTGCAGAAATTTTGTATGGGTATCCAACAATATGGCCGTCAGTTTTTCATTAACCATTATGAAGTTCATCCGGTTTTTGACAGCCTCAAAACTAAGGATAGGAGTCTTCCAAGCCCTCGCAATTGTCAATTTAGTTGCCATAAATAAGTGTGATGCCAGCTGTCGTTCAGAACGGAGGAGGCCCTCCAGTGGTTTAAATAGAAGCGCTTCATACGGGTTACGCTTAATGTCTGTGTGAAGGATAGTGCGGAGGAGGGAATACACCCTAATCCATAATCTGCTTACTTTAGGGCAAGTCCACCAGATGTGAGCCATGGTACCCAATTGTTGGCATCCCCGAAAACAGACCGGGGAATATGTAGGGATAAAACTAGCTAGACGAGCAGGCGTATAATACCATCGGTATAGAATTTTGTAGGCATTCTCAAGGATAATGACATTCTTAGAACATTTAGATAATGCTTGGGTCATGTTCTGCCAGTCCTGTTGATCCAAGGTCCCCCCTAATTCAGACTGCCAACTCTGATGATCGGAGCGAACCGGAGGGGTTCTATAAGATATAATGGAAGTATAAATCAAGGAGATCAAACCTGGGGCATGAGGTCTATGTCTGCACTGGCTTTCAAAGGGGGACAGACGATAAGGTCCTGGATGCGTATGTATTAGTGTTTTAATAAAGTGACGAAGTTGAAGATAACCAAAATGTTCTCGGAGAGGGATGTTATAAGAAGAGCGCAGAGCGTCAAAGGTAATTATTCTAGTGGGAGATAGGAGTGAGTGAACATCATAAAAACCATGCGCCTGCCACCAGGCAAACTGTCTAGGATTATCCCTACCCGGAGGAAATAATGGGTTATGCAATAGACGTAACAGCGGCAGGTGAGCAGAGATAAGGCCAGCGGAATATTTGATGGAATCCCAAAGGCGTAACGAAAGCGTCAGCGTCGGGCTAAGGGTAGATGGATGTTGAGAGATAGGAAGCCATGGCAAGGAGGAGAGCGGTATCGGGTGAGAGTCCATAATATCTACAACAGCCCACAGGGGGAACTGGTAAGATGCATGAACATGAGCTAAGGGGGCAATGTTAGCCACCAAATAGTAAGACTGGAGATTTGGAACAGATAACCCACCCGCACTCCGTCGCGCGAATAAAATATGTTTGCTAATTCTGGGTCGAGAGGAGCTCCAAATAAAGGACAGAAGTTTTCACTGATGGATATGCAATATATGCGAAGGTACTGGAACTGGCAAAACACGAAACAGGTAACGTAGTTTAGGGAGATAGGTCATATGGATTGCATTAATTCTGCCGAACCATGAAAGCGGGAAATGAGACCAAGAGGACTATAGCTCGGTCAACTCATGAAAGACAGTGGGAAAGTTAGCCTGATACAATCTTTTATATGTCGGGGTAAGCTTAATTCCTAGATATGGTAAGGCCGAAAGCCACTGAAAAGGGAACGTTTGCTTCAAAGTAGTCAAGAGTGATGGTGGGAGGGTAACGGACATAGCTCTTGATTTAGCTGGGTTGACATGTACACCTGAAAGGGTTGCAAAAGAATCGAGAACCGCGAGTAAATTGGGCAAAGTAACCCCCGGGTTCGAGATTGACAATAGTATGTCATCTGCAAACAAAGACCATTTATGTTGGGAGCCTGCCACATCAATCCCCTTAATATCAGGATGTATACGAATGGCTTCTGCCAACGGTTCCAAGGCTAAGATAAAAAGTAAAGGGGAAAGCGGGCAACCTTGTCTAGTGCCTCTGGCAACTGAGAACGTAGAAGACTCAAATCCGTAGTGAAGGACCGATAGGAGATGCTGGATAAAGTGTCGAAGGCCTTATTGATGTCCAAGGATAAGAGCATCATATCGCATTTACGAATATGGGCCAAATGTTGCAATTGTAAAATACGTCTGATAGCATCTCCGGCCTGCCTGTGAGGAACAAATCCCACCTGGTCCTTTTTGATCAGGCGAGAAAGGAAGGAATTTAATCGAGTAGCCAAGATCTTAGTAAGAATCTTCATATCAATATTGATAAGAGAGATAGGCCTATAGTTTGCCCAGGAAGAGTGATCTCGATCCGGTTTAGGGATCATAACCACATTAGCAGTTAAGGAGTCCGGGGAAAAATTTGAACCTCCCTTCACCGCGTTAAACATAGCAGCAAGGTGAGGAGCGAGCACATCAGCTAATTTCTTATAATATAGTGCCGTATATCCATCAGGACCTGGGCATTTGCCCGTTTTCAGGTCTGCTATGCATTGCAAAACCTCAGATACTTGGATATTACGGCCCATCAAATCCTTATGGGCCGACGTTAAAGTAGGCAGGGGCAGACGAGATAAAAAGTCAGAAATGGACTGAGGGTCAGCTCGGGTGGGATCAGAGTAAAGTTTAGCTAGTCGGTGCTGGAACTCTTCTAAAACTGCTACAGGGTTGCTCGTAAGGGTATTGTGACGAGTACGTAAAGATATCGGTTTGGGATGTTGCGCAAAAGAACGCAATCTACGGGCCAACATAGAGTCTGGTTTGTTTGCTTTGCTATACCACTTCTGGCGAGTCCAACGTAAGGAGCGCTCAGCCTCATCTGTTAAGCACAGGTCCGATTCTAAACGAGCCTGATCCAACAGTCTACGATTCGACGGGGAAGGTGACTGTTTAAATTGGGCCGACGCGGAAGCTAACTTCGATTCCAACTGACGCTGTTTAAGCTGTCTTTCCTTCTTTCGCCTTGAAGCTATTTGGATAATATGTCCCCTAAGAACTGCCTTATACGCTTCCCACAATGTTACTGAAGAAGAGACAGATCCTGAGTTTAATTGGAAATATTCCTGAGACTTACGATGAAGCTCCGCCCGAATCTCCTTCAACGAAAGCAAGGAGTCATTCATTATCCACGAAGAGAAGGCTGGCCTACATAGGAGAGATCGACAGACCACCAAAATAGGCTCATGATCTGACCATGGGACCGTTAGGATAGAAATAGAGCGAACTAAAGGGAGGTGTTTACGTGAAATGAAGGCATGATCAATTCTGGAATGAGAATGATGAGGGTGTGAATAATAAGTGTAGTCTTTCCCCGAGGATGAAATTCACACCATAAATCTACCAGATCATGGGTATTTAACGTACGTACAAAGGACTTCGCTGATGCAGAAGGGTCAGAGCGCTCCGCTGGATATTTATCTAATGCAGGATTTAGCACTAAGTTTGAATCCCCTGCCATCAAAAGTGTACCCCGTTGATGTGTAGCCAGAAGAGAACATAGGTGTGACAGAAAAGGTCCAGGGTAAACGTTGGGAGGGTAGTAGGACATTATGGTAACATCTATGCCATGGATCATGCCCTGGAGCAGAAGGTATCTGCCATTGGGATCAGCAATACGCCTCACACAGACGAATGGAGTTTTACTATGGAAGGCAACCAATATGCCTCTCTGTTTAGTGGGCCAGTAGCTTGAAATATCTGAGGGTAACATGCATCAAAATATTTTGGGGCAGAAGTAGTGGAGAAGTGAGTTTCTTGCAAACAAGCAATGTCAACTTGGCGAGCCCGGAGAAACTTAAATATATTTACCCGTTTCTGCGGAGAGTTCATCCCCTGGACATTCAGTGATAACCAGTTCAACGACATGGCGATCTAAAAAAAAAGGAGATTAAATCCACCGCGAACCCCGGGAGCCCTGGAAAAAAATTTACAAAAACACACATGACAAAGGACAAGGAGAAAGAGACGAAAAGGAAAGGAGAAGACATTTGATATACAAGCAAGATATCTGTGAAGCACGGAGGTTGATTCAAACAATATAGTAATCAACTGTGGGTAAAACACCCACATAAAGGCTAGGTAGCGGGCGGGACAGAAGACCAGACCGCCAGCCAGCTGGATGGGGGACACGACCATCCACTGGAACAACTCGGCAATAATATAAAATATAAAAATATTATACAAACAACTAAGGCTAATACACCTGTGAATAAGCAATCCGAAACTCGCAGGACGATAGAGATCTCAACTAATCAGTGCAGAGAAAAGAAACATCCACTCTGGATTGGAAGAGATAAAACACACGGAGGTATGAAATCCCCGAACAGATCTAGAGTCAAGTCTAGAAAATGGCAGCAAAAATCCACACGAGGCTAAGCTACATACTGGCGGCCAGCCTCTAAACATCAAGTCGCGGAGACTTCCTGAAAACGCTGAGCCTGTAGGGATCGGAGGGCCTGTGAACCATTTTGACTGGGAATTTCGAAGACGCGTAGGGATTGGAGTCTCCTCACTCTGGGATTGTGGCAGTTCCAGGTTAAGCTCCCAAAAATGATGCCGAAGATCCGCTGGCGAAGAGGCCTGGAATTGACGACCTTGAAAGGAGAATGAGAGCTTGAAAGGGAAGCCCCATCTGTACTTGATATCAGCTGATTGAAGAATTTGAAGATAGGGTCTTAGGGTACGACGTTTGGCAACTGGGGACAAATCCGCAAACAGATGAACAGAGTGACCCTGAAATTCCAGAGCCGAACGGTTCCAAGCCGCCTGCAGTAGACGTTCTTTAGTGCGATAAAAGTAAAATTTAATAATAATGTCTCTGAGAGGACCCTCCGTGGGCTTAGGTGCTAAAGCTCTATGGATACGGTCAAACTCCAGACGTTCCATGGGAATCTCAGGGGCCAACTCCTGGAAAAGAGCAGTAGCAGTGCCCTGCAAATCTGTGATTGCCTTGGGGATCCGCGGATGCGGAGATTATCCCTGCGTGCTCTATTCTCAGCATCCTCCAACTTATCTTTCAAAGTGTCCAGCTCCGCATGTAGATCCTCCACTTCTTGTTCATGACCCTCCAAGACTGTAGTCGCCAGATCCATACGTTGCTCCAATTGGTGGGCGCGAAGGCCCAACTCCTTTTGGCCTCTTGCCAGATCAGAAGATAATTTACGTGAGGCAGCTGTAATCTCCTCTCGCACTGTAGCACGGAATTTGTGTAGCAAGGCTTCGGGATTGTGTTCAAGAGAATCAGCCATCCCCGATGGAAATTGCCACTGACTATCACCGTCAGACTCTGGGTCACCTGGAAGCTGGGTGTTGTCATCAGGCTCAGGCGGGCTAGGTATCAGCTTAACGATGTGGCCCTGCGGAAGGGATTGCTGTCGGGCCCGATGTTTAAGTTTAGTGCGGGGAGTGCGGTGCATTGCCGGGAGTGGTCCACAGGTTTCCAAGGCACCTGCAGACTATTGAAGTGATATGCTAGGGTGTAAAAGCCCAATGGCCGAGAGAAATGTCTCGTTGGCACGGCACAGGGAGGTCACTCTGGCGTTTTCCCCCTGGTTCGTGTACGTGTCCCCCACCGGGGAGGTGTTCACAGAAGGTTCAACATAACGTTGCAGCCAGTGAAATGTAGATGGTTATGATACCTAGGCTTGGTATGCTGGCTTTGTAGAGGCTGCCAAAATATTTCCCAGACACCCCTGATTTATCCACTTGGGAAGGGGGTTATTAGAAAAAATTCCTTCCCCCATCAAGCACTACTCCTGCAGCAATTCAGATCCCCAGTATCTCGCTGGGATCCTGCAGGGATATGTTGTAATCCACAGGGCCACCAGGAGGATCAGGGGGACCCACCCAGCCTGTCCCAAGAGCTGACCTGTCTCCAGTGTCGGATGGGCAGGGCGGTGGTGCGGCGATCTGGCCGCGGCAGCGATCCGCTCCAGCCGCGGATTCAGGAAACACCGCGGCTTCACACGATGCGGTAGGCCTCAAACCGCCCCGCGCCCCAGATGCTCAGAGAAGGGGCAGAGTAACTGGACACCCCTCCTCGGGTGTCAGGCAAGGTCCGGGCAGCCGGGGATCTGTTGTGGGTGGCCGCTGTTCCCCGGATGGCAGCGGATGGAGGATCAGGGTGCCGGAGCTCAGGGAGAGACGTCTGCTCCCGGCGCCATCTTGGACACTCCCCAGATGGACTTTTATTTCAACCAGACTAACGATGCAGCAACTTGCATGTGTGAAAAAGGTGTAAAGAGGGGAGGCAGATCTGCAGAAGTCACATTTTTTAGCATGGTGCATATTGTTACTATATTATTATTTGGATTGGGTGTTATAGTGAATTATATTTTATTCACAAGAACTGGACTTTTTATGTCTATTAAGTGTTTTTGGTGTAAGTGTAAAGTGGAAGCGGTGGATCCTAATAAGTATATCTGGTTGAGCGCACAGCACTTTGATGATCATTCAATCATTGCACAGACCTGTGATGAGGACAGGGGAGGAGCCCGAACATGGCGGCCGGGGAGAGCGTGAGGCACTAGCACTCTGCTAGGCTCCGTCCGCTTTCCATCCTTCCCAGGGACCCTCGGAAACAAAAAAAATGAAGGGGCAGACTCACCGGAGTTAGGTGGGCCGAGCAGGAGAGGCCGGAGAGCAGGGGAGGTGAGTGGCCCGTGAAGAGAGGCAGGAGCCGGGTCAGCCGGGAGACGAGGAGACGCGGCGGGACCATGTGACAAGCCGCGGAGGATCTCTGGGAGGAGGTGTGACCGGCCGGCATCCCGAGCAGAGAGGGAAGTGCCGGCTCACTCCTGGCCTTGTTCCCCGGCGCGCAGACTGGCCCTGGACCCTGGAAAATTAGGAGAAGCAGCCTGTAGGCTTGTGATGACCTCCAAGTGACCGAAAAGTCAAAGGAGACCCGGAGGAATCCCCCTAGGACTGAGAAAAGCCCTCTACCCGACGACCAGAGCCTCTTACAAGTAAAGAGACGGGTGAGTGAGAGCGGCTGGGGCTTTTTACATACTGGAATATTGTGTGTGTACTATAATCTCCTGTGGCAGAGGGGAGGAAAAAGGTGAAAGAGAGGAGGGGGGATTCCCAAGGGTCAAGAAGAGGTGGAGAAGAGAAGAGGAATAAGGAGACACAGAAAAGTAAAATAAAAGGAAAAATAGCAAGGCAAGGCTGGGTTAACAAGCCATAGACATATGACTTACATTTGTATAAGGGGTCATAGAAGAAAACAAGACCCATAGAGGACATGAAGAATAAAGGAATTAAAGGAGCAGGGCTCAAAGGGTCCCAAACGGGAACGATCAAGAAATATACTACTCAAGGAAATAGTACTCCAGAAAGGCCCCAAGATACTAGTGAAAAAGGTGAAATGGAAATCAGTCTGGGAAGTAACCCTAGATTATCACTGGACATGAATAGCAGCTGTAGTCAACAAACGGTGGAAAGGCTGGAGAAAAACAAACCTGAAGGTGAACTACATGTACCAAATAAAAAAAGAGATGACAGAAATGTTTCAAAGTCTGGAGAAAATGATAAAGCAAGAAATGACATCTATTCGAAATGATTTGGGACACCTGTTGCTGAGAGTGGAGGAAACAGAGGAGAAAGTTAAAAATCAGGCCCAAACCATTGTTAAACTAGAAAGGAAGATAATAAATAGACTTTATTCAGAAAAAACTTCTTTATAGGATGGAGGTTCAAGAGAATAAAGAAAGGAGTAATCTTAGGGTACAAGGAATCCCAGAGTCTGTAAAAGGGGAATCACTGTATGAACTAGTTAGTAAAATTCTAAACTCCATAATGGATAGAGCGGAATCAGAAGTGATTAATCTGGATGGAGTGTTCAGAACAGGAAAGTTCAAACAGATCATGGGGAAGGAGAGACCGAGGGATACAGTTGTTCAATTTCAAAAATCTGGGGACAAAGATAAGATTTGGAGGAAGATTAAAGGAAGATCAATAATTAAATATAGAGATTTAGATATCCAAATCTATGCGGACTTAACATCAGAGACCCTATGGAGAAGAAGATCCTTGAGACCTTTATTGGAACAAATGAGAAAGCAGAAGGTGCAGTATAGATGGGGAACCCCAGAATGCCTAATTGGATGGAGAAACGGAGTCACAGCCTATCTGAGATTTTCAGAGGAACTGAGAGTCTTTTGTGAGAGATTGGACTTGCAAAGAATGGAAATAGAAGGATGGGAAGAAGAAAAAGGAGAATTAGAAGATATAAGAAAAGAGGACTGGCTGCGGGTTAGGGGAAAAAGAGGGGGCGGTTTGGGGCGGGGGAGAGAGGGAGGGGAGAAATAGAGACTCGAATTTTTTTTTTTTCTCTCCCTTCCACTCTCCTCATTTCCCACCCACCCCCTTCTGAAAATAGGGTATTTCTTCTGGACAGATTTCATCTTTTTTTTTTTTTTTCTCTGAGTCAAATTTTTAGAGAGAGGTAAACTGGGGAGGATGGAGGAGAGGTGAGCCGCCCATGGGCGGAGGTCAACCCCAAAGTCTTAAATCAAGGGTGGGAATGATCCCACAAATGATTAGTAGGCATTTTACAAGCCTAAAAAGGGGTGGGGGGAAAGGGGGGAGGGAGGGGACGAGAGTTGGGTGGGAGGGAGGGAGGGGAGGAGGTATTGGGTCAATACTCTGCATGACAGAAGGGATAAAGAGGAAGAGGCAATCTGGAAGAGAGATGGAGTTAATTGGGAATGATGGAAGAAATACAGTTTATAACCTATAATGTGAACGGGTTGAGTTGTCCAGGGAAGAGATTTAGGTTGTTTTAATGAGTTACATCATAGGGCTATGTCAGTGGTATTTTTACAGGAGACGCATTTTGAGATAGAGGTAAACGTGAAATTGAAATCCAAACACTACACAACATGGTACTATGCAGATTCTCCAATTAAAAGAGCAAAAGGGGTTGCAATAGGTTTTGCAAAGAATATGAGATTTGAGCTGGAGGATAGAAGAACCGACCCTGAGGGGAGGTTTTTATTCTTAAAAGGTAGACTCCAGGGGATTGAGTGTACTTTAGCCAATATATACTGCCCTAATAAAAACCCGGAGATGTATATGAAGGGTCTGCTGAAAAAATTAATGGAATTTAAAACAGGGCGCCTGATAGTAGCTGGAGACCTAAATTTCTCTATGGACCCACAAAAGGATAATACCTCTTCTGTGCAAAGAGAGGGGAGTAGGTCTCTGAGAGCTCTGAAAAAAGTGATGCATGAATATCAACTAGTGGACACTTGGAGAATAAAGCATATGAAAGACAGAGACTATACCTTCTTCTCTAATGCACATGAGATATACTCGAGATTAGATTACATCTTAATAGACCATCAACTTATAGATCATCTGGTTAAAATTGATATAGAGACAAGGACGTTCTCGGACCATGCCCCGGTTGTAATGAAAATGGGATGGGGAAGAAGGTGGATGGGAGGATTAGGGTGGAGGTTAAATGAGGGTCTTCTTCTGGATGAGGATGTAGTTCAGAAAATCGAGAAAGAGATTAAAATATACTTTAAGGAGAACGAAACAGAGGAAGTATCGATAGCTACAGTCTGGGAAAGCCATAAAGTATTCAAAAGAGGAATCTTGATTGCGGCAGGAGCAAGGAAGAAAAAGGAAAGAAGAGAGAGGGTCAGTGGGCTCTTAAAATAAATATTGGACTTGGAGCAGATCCATAAGAAGAAAATAACAAAAGGTACGAGACAGAGGTTATCGGATAAAAAAGATGAGCTAGAGAGGTTGATGGATGAGGAGAAGAGAAGAGTATACAACAGGGTTTTGAACGAGAGATATAGATGGGGAGACAGACCAGGAAGATATTTAATGAGAGCTTTGAATAAAAAGAAAAATAGGAACTATATAGAAAAGATAAAAAGTTCAAAGGGGGAGTTGGTCCACTCAAATAAAGAGATTATTAAAGTGTTTACGGAGTATTACAAAAAGTTATATAATATTAACCCCCAAGGCCCCCTAAAAGAAGCCCAAGTGGGAATTAATGAAAAAAAGATGACATACTTAAAAAGTGCGGGATTACCAAAACTAAGTGAAGCACAGTTGAACTCCCTAGATGCAGAAATCTCCCAGGAAGAAATTAAAATAGCATTAAGAAGCACAGGGGGGGGGGAAAGCCCAGGCCCGGATGGATATACAGTTAAGTACTATAAGAAATTTAGTGAAGTACTGCTACCCAAGTTGGAGAAATATATGAATGCTCTGGGAGGTGGGATGGAAGTGAGGAGAGAATCCCTACAGGCCCATGTAGTACTTATTCACAAGGAGGGAAAAGATCCATCTCAGTGCTCCAGCTATAGACCTATCTCATTATTGAACGCAGACACTAAACTGTATGCAAAGGTGTTAGCAAACAGGTTGAGGGATCTGATGCCTGACTGGATCCATGGAGACCAGGTGGGCTTTGTACCGGGGAGAGAAGGTAGAGATAACGGCTTGAGAACCCTGATGCTTATTCAGAAAAGTAGAAAAGGGAAAGCCCCGGAGGTGCTCTTGTCAATTGATGCAGAAAAGGCATTTGATAGAGTGGACTGGGGCTTTATGATGGACAACTTAAAAGTGCTGGGGATAGGTGATAGAATGCGAGAGTGGATAAGTAAATTATATAGGGGGCCTACTGCAATTATCACGGTAAATGGGGAGAGATCAGAACCCATCGGAATGTCTAATGGTACAAGACAGGGCTGTCCACTGTCCCCTCTGCTATATGTATTGTCACTCGAACCTCTGTTGTCAATAATAAGAAATAGTGGATCGGTAAAGGGAATTCAGATAGAATCCATAGAACATAGAGTAGCGGCCTTTGCGGACGACTTATTGTTCTATGTGGGGAATCCCCGAATAACTCTCCCAAATATAATGAAGATTCTGAAGGAGTATGGTGAACTATCAAATTTAAAAATTAATCCAACGAAAACAGAGATCCTGAATATTAATATACCAAAGAATGAAAAAGAAAAACTACAAAAAGAATTCCCCTTTATATGGAGAGAAAAAGAGATAAAATACCTAGGAATAAAACTCACTGCCTCATCTAAGCATTTGTATAGATTAAACTATATCTCTTTGATAAATGAGATCAGGGAAGATTTAAAAAGACTAGAAGGAGGAAATCCATCCTGGATAGGACGTATAAACCTAGTCAAAATGGTAATTATGCCTAAAATACTGTATAGATTTCAAATGGTACCAATTAAAATTCCAGAAGCCTTCTTTAAGATAATGAAAAAAATGTTAAGATATATTTGGAAGAATAAAAAACCTAGATTAGCATATGAAACATTGAGTAGGACTAAAGAGAAAGGGGGATTGGGCCTATCAGATGTCAAGAGATACTATAAAGCAGTGGTTTTAGCAAGAATATATGACTGGACATTTAACCATAAGGGGAAAAGTTGGGTAACAATTGAAAATGATCTTAGTGGCAATAGATTGAGTCAGATGATATGGGTTCCACCACAGTTCAGGGGAATTAAAGAAAGCACAAGTATCTACACTTTAAATGTCTTTAGGGTATGGGACAATTTACACAAAAACATGAAATGGGAATTTAATTCTATATTAATGCCTCTCACAAATACTGAGTACTTCCCCCCCCGGGAAAGAATAAGATATTAGGGAGATGGTTTAGAAAGGAGGATACCCAATTGAGAGATGTTTTGGTGGAGGGAGAATTGAGATCACTTAAAGAGTTAATAGAGAAGAAGGGAGATATTTTTATTAGAATAGATGAGTGGAAATATCATCAATTGAAAAGTTTTATTGGAAATCTACCGAAACCCCTGAGAATAAAACAGGAGTGGAATATGTTTGAAAGGTTGTTAGAGACACGAAGGGATGGGAAGCACGGTATCTCAAAAGTGTATAGAATACTCACAGAATTAGACACAAACACAAAGTTAATTTTTATGACAAAATGGGAAAGGGATATGGGAGTTGGGTTTGATGAAGATAGACAGAGAAAGATGTTTAGATTGATACACGATAATGTTAGTATGAGAGAGGTTGAGGTTAATTATAAGTGTGTGACACGATGGCACATTACACCGAGTGTAGAGCACAAGATGAATGGGGAAAACTCAAATATGTGTTGGAGAGGATGTGGAGAGATAGGCACGGTGTTTCACATATGGTGGGAATGTCCGAAAATCCAGGCTTTTTGGAAGATAATAGTTAAATTAATTGAAGAAATAACTGAAATTGACATAGGGTTAGACCCAACGACGTGCCTCCTACACAATGTGGAGACATCTGTAAATAAATATAAAGATTCAGGTATTTGGTGGTACTTGAATGCGGCGAAAGGTTTGGCGGAAAGCTGAGGTACCGAAGGAGGTAGACTGGATTAATAGAGTAAACCAGATAGGTAGAATGGAAAGATCATACCATATGCAAGAAGATAGGATGGGAGTTTATTCCAGGAGATGGGAAAAGTGGGAAAGAGCAGGATTGAAAGAGAAATATAGGAAGATATGAACTAGGATGTTAGCAAAAAAAATTAATAAGCCTCGAGATTAGAAAGGGTTAGAGTCTGCAGAGGGGGAGGAGGGGCGGGAGGGGGGGGGGGGGTAGTGGGACGGGAAGGAAAAGAGTTTTTAGTAAGGGAAAGGTAGAAATGTTATATAATTGTCTACTTGTATGAGAATTATTTCCCTTTTTGGGTTTTTGTATTAATATGAAAAATTTAATAAATATTTAAATTAAAAAAAAAAAAAAAAAAAAATTCAATCAATGCACAGAGCAGGCAAGTATAGACATGTTTGTTATTTTAGAAAAAGAAAACTATTTGGGTTAGTACTAGAGAAAAGAGTTTGGAAGGAGGCTGCAATAAGCGGACTCGGTGTCCACATGGTTTTACTGGTACCACATCCTTTTGAAAAGACACTGAAATGGACGCATACATGCTATAAAATTTACCTTTCTTCCGTATGCTGCCTATTCCTGTCCCCTTTTTTTTATGCCTATTACAAAATAGGATTCTATCTTTCATCTGGGCCTTTAAACGACCAAGGGTCTCACACTCCACTCTGTTTACCCACAGGCTTAAAGGGGGCTTGGGTGTTCCGAATATTTCCACATATTACCAGGCCGCACAGATTGCCCCACTTACATTGCTCTTTGCGACTCTGCTATGGCTCCCAAATAGGCTACACCCCACCGCACTGAGCCCTATCATGATGCACAATCTGAAGGTTTGGGACTCTGTTCGGTTCTCAGGTTGCCTTATGTCACAATATCTACCCTTAATGTCGTTATCAATAACCCCCTTTTCACCCCTGGTTTAGATCAGCTGACCTCCTTCAAATGGTTGGGCTGACCACGGTTTCACCCAAGTTCGACATTTTCTCTCTTTGCGAACGTTTCCCTCATGGGCTTCCATACAGGAAACTCATCAGGCCCCGCAGACTGAATTTCATCGCTATCTCCAACTGCACCATTGGATATCCTCTCTCAGAAGTACATCCTCGTTTCCTTATAGGTCATTGGCATTCGAACACCTTTGTCTTATACTCTATCTTCCATGTCCCCATCCCAAAAGAGGCGAAATTGGCATTACTTCACTGACCAGTTGTGGGATTGTTTGCCCACCAACAGAAGCTAGCCACCTATGTCTTTATTGCCACTAAACGGGTCATTGCTAAGCCCTGGAGATCACCCTCCGTCCCTTTCTGTAAGGTCAAGCTTACTCTATCATCAACAATACTGGCCATTTTTTCATGTAACATCAGGGTGGTCACTCATGCCAAATTCTTGAAGATCTGGCTTCCTTGGTGGACATATGAGTTTCCCACTCTTATCTCCAATGGGTTTAGGGACTCACTAATTTCTAGCAGTGACTTACGCATGCAGGAGAATGACCTTCTTCCTCCTTCTCTGTTTCTGGCTTGTCTGTCCTTCTTTTCTCTTCTTTTCCTTTCTTTCTCTGACTCGCCCTTTTACCTTTACTCTCAGTTTAAATTAAACGCTAGTGAATGGTTGCTATTGCCTACGATTTGATCTCCCGGGCATTGCTCCCGGACCATGGAAGCCGCATTATGACCTCGGTCACTAGGTGGCATTATATTGCTCAAACTGTTTCAAAATGCTACGAACACCGCCTGTTTCCTTTTCTGGAAGTTTATTAACCTGCACCCCTGCACAGGGGATAAGTTGTTTGTATTGACCAGCGTTTCAATAAAACTTTTGACAAAGAAAAGACACTGAAATATCCAAAAAAACCCTACCAACTAACACTGCTAGGACTTTAAAGGTACCACATCAAATTGTATAAAAATTACATGTTTATTGTACAAAACTGTTAAAAGATTATGTATTTAAAAAATAGGATTCCAACAGCATAAGTATTACATGCAACTGCAGTAGATATAACGAATATGTAGAAAATAGGTATAGACCCAGATGATCATGATTTTTATGCTGATATCTCCAATGCATTTCACAGGGGCAATGCCCGCTTCTTTAGGAAGAACTGCTGCAGGATTCTATGAATTATAAACAAAGCACACTTTCAGAAAGGCAGAGTGCCAATATATATTCAATACATCCATAGACAGGCACAAATATCCACTTTGATGTGTGTGTATGTATATGTGTATACAGTTGCTAGAAAAAATATGTGAACCCCTTGGGATTACGTGGAGTTTTGCATGAATTGGGCATAAAATATGCTCTGAACGTCATCTAAGTCACAACAATAGAAGAACACATAAAAACAGAAAAGATACAAGCGCTGCATAAAAAACCCAAAAAGCGACTAGCATGAAAGGCGAACACCAGGAGCCTCAAAAGTAAATATATCAAACACACATGCAGTGCTAATAAATTCAATGATACATGCAAATAATCATATGGTGCATATAATAAATGGTATTGTGAACACCACTTGATAATGAAATAGATCTTAAAAATGTCTAAAAGTCCAGGAATAGTAATGATGGTGCGTAAATATCTCCAACAAGAGTGTTCTTGCGGTGCATAATATAAAATTTCAAGGTAAGATGGTGACAAAATAAGTGACTTCTGTGACCATATTCCTCCCACAGAAATGAGTGTAGATTGCACTAACCAGAAAGCGCAATGGTAATGCGCATTTGAGTGTTAACCAACTCCTGGTCATCCGGCTATTGAAACTGGATCACAGAGAATGGTCATCTGGCCTGCATCAGCTGGGCAAACATCGCAACCTCAGGGTCTCCAGGTACCAGGGGACGTGTAGTCGTCTCGCCACCAGGGGGAGTCTAACCAATCATGATGTGGCCACCAGATCATCCCAATAAGCCCCGGACCTCCTGTGCCAGATCCTGCACACTCCTCCATAGAGCACATGCAGCCTTATATTGTTTAGAATATGTGGTTAAAAAGGGACAAACCTGAGTCTGATTTTGTTTCTCCCTATCTTTCAACAAATCAGTTCTATCAGTTTCAGCTACTATCCTGATTGTATCATCCAACTTCCGCTCACAGTATCCTTTCTCGAGAAATTTGTGTTTTACATTTTGTGCTTGTAAATAAGTGTCAAGGTCAGAGCAGTTCCTCCTTATCCTTAAAGATTGTCCCTTTGGAATATTTGCCAGCCATACTGGATGGTGGCAACTTTCGATGGGGATAAAACTATTTGTCAGTTTTTAAAAAAAAAGATTTAGTAATAATTCCTCCATTGTAGTTTAACAGAGTGAGATCAAGAAAGTTGATCTCTTTATTGCTATATGTGTATGAAAATTCAATATTCAATTCGTTATCATTTAATGTCTTAAAAAAATTGATTAAAGCCACTTCCTCCCCATTCCATAGTAAAAACACATCGTCAATGTACCTTTTAAAACAAACCAAGGGCAATCTCTGGTGTATTTTAAAAATTCCTCCCAGTATGACATAAGTAAAGGATAAGGAGGAACTGTTTCCAGAGAGGGAGCTTCCTGTACATCTGGCGAGCTGCACCCATCCATCCCTAAAAGGGGAATCTGATATTCCTTCGATCTACACTTAAAACCCCAGGATCCTACATATTCTGAGAAAGAGTCATCCCCATCCCTGCCCCATTTCAGATTACCTTGATGACATCAGGATATATTATATAAAGGCGCATTTTACTTTGCGCTCCGGTGAGTGCGCATTTCTTCCATACGAAATCGCACAAGGACCGAATTATAAGAGAACGCAGGATTCCTAGGAGCACTTTAGTCACCTTATGAACTTTATTTTTTACTATTTATTATTCATGATGCTTTTTATAATTATACTTACATTTATATTTTTATTGTAATTTATTTGAGTACTGGTTAAAGCTTGTAGGAGGAGTTTTCATGCTCCTCTCATTTCCCTATTAGATTGTATAACCCCTGACCCTCTGTCTGGACAGTGTTGATTGGCATCAACCTGAACATGTGCAGAGCGTCCCCAAGACATCCTTTTTACACAGTGCAGAGGATTATCCCCTTAAGTTCCACAGTGAGTAAACACAAGCATGTTTTACTGCATATACAGACTGATTTAATTACACTTTAAATAAAGTGGTTGCATTTGTATTCTTTTTTCAGACCAAAACCATTTTCAACAGGTACAAAAATGCCTGTTGGTCCTGCCAGAAATACAGTAACCTTGTCGCTTCCTGCAAGCTACACTTAAGGCAAAAAAACAAGCTTTCTTCTGTAAACTGCTAATGCCATCAGCCACCATATAATGAAGATAAATAAAGGCAGGCATGTTTGAAGATCAGCCTGGGTGACAAGCCTGACTTCCTCTGTTGATAACAGTGAAGGTGTCAGCGTAGCCACCCAGGGACAGAAAGTGCAGGATTACCAGGGGAAAATACAGGGAAAAAATGCCTGAAAAATGTATAAGGCAGCCAAATTATCTAAAGACTGTAGCTATTGTATTTAACATTTTTATTTGGGTTTAGATATGCTTTAATAGTACATTTTTACACAGGTTGGACACTTTATGCCCTGCATTATTTGTGATACATTGGCCACCAAAGTTTCTGTGTTCTGCATCTATAGGGGTTAAAAATCTGTATTCAGAGCTGCAGGCAATGCTTTTAATATGTTGATTATCTTTTCTTTCTACAGGTGTACAATGAGCAGAAGCAGTTCTGTAAAGAATGGAAAAAAAGAAAAAGAATGGTAAGGTCTAATCAGGGAGGGGGTGAGAATATGATCAATGTAAATGAATGGTCCTTACAGAAAATTTAACTGAGAGCTGTCACCACAAAAGATGGCACACCTTTAATATTAACAATTATGAGTAGCTGTGAATATTTAGAATAGATTCAATAAATTGTTTAAAAAAGTGGTTGAATGCATTTTTAGAGGAACAAAATGTAAAAGGTTGGTTACAATTATTGAAATACATAGTGGTTTTATCCAGGTTGTTAGCTGATAGTCTTTTGGAGTGAAGAAGATATATTTCTATTGTTAAGCCCTTCACACCGACAGTACGCAGATACTCGGCATCAAGGAAGTGGGTCTTTATCCATGAGGCTGCATATATGGGTACCTCTCTTTGTGCTGGGAGCGTGCCGCACAGAGATAGGGCTGTCACCAACGACTGAAACTACTGGTTCCCGGTCACCTGATTGCTGTGATAGCCTCTGATTGGCTATGACAATGATCAGCTACTGTACAGCCCTCCCATGCGTTTTATTTCTCTTCTGAATTGATAGAAAAACTGTATCTTTCTCTTCTTGCAGAAGAGAACATTTTAAACAAAAAGTGTGTAAAGAAAATAAATACCAAATTAAAAAAAGGAAAAAAATAGCTAGTTCAAGCTGTTTTCTAGATCAGTGCCAGGGTTAGAGATGGGAAGGCCTAGGAAAACTTGGGAGAAAAAAGTTTTTCTTGCATCCAAAGGCATTTTTTTTTGTTATCTGAAAAGTTAATGTGGAATATGTTCTTTTACAGTGATAAATAATGACATGGTATTAAAACTATACATGAAGACCTTAATGAAGATTTCTGAGACTTCATGTAAAGTCTTATATTGAAAGTTCTTTCAGCTGAAGACAAGCAAATCCTGTAATACAATTTAAGTAACACTGTAGTTCTCAAACAAGAGAAATATGCATTTTTGCCACTGGGAGGCACTACAGGGGAAAGGATTCAGTTTAGTTTGCTTGAGGGCTCCATCTTGTACCTCCTACAGTTGGTTAATTGTTGGGATATGGTAGATGATTGTTTCTGTCCTCTAATGCCTTAATTGACAGGTGAGAGGGTAAATTTGACAGATCTTTATAACCTTTAACCCTTTCACTGCCAGAGCCATTTTTGCATTTTTTTCACATTTAAAACATTTTAGGCCTGAAGATTTCTAAAAAAAAAACCAAACCTTATATATTTTCTATAATACTTTCTGAAAGCAGACACCCTAGAGAATAAAATAGTGGTAGTTCCAATTTTTTACGTCACACAATATTATTAAAAAGATTTAAGAAACCCAAAATTTCATTAAAAATCACATTAAGGGAATTTTAGGGCAAAAAAAAGGCAAAAAATTACCCAAATTTTTGATAAAACACAAATGAAGTGGTTGAGCCGAGTAAATAGATACCCAACATGCCAAGCCTTATGTTTGTGTGCGCCTATGAAATTGTGTCAAACGTCCGTACCCTATATTTTCTATAGACCCTTCAAAAGCCCCTATAGTTCATCAGTTTAGTGTTACAGCATAGGTCTTGTGCTAGAATTATTGCTCTCACTCCGGTGTGCGTGGCAATATGTAACATGTTTCACATTCAACGTTTTCACACATAGGCACACCGACGTGTGTGTTTACAATTGTAATTTTTTTAAGGGGGGGAGGATGATTTTTGGTGACAGGTTTATTGGGAAATGCAGAGTCTAAAAGACTGCAGGTCTCCTCTGTGATCCATTAGATGCGTTGCAATGCAAAACCACATTGCAATACTTTTCCTGTCCTAGAGCAGCCTGCATTTCAGCCACACTTCAAAAACTAGGAACATAGTCATGGTGGTGAAGTTATTACTGAAAATTTATATTATATAGGGCGTGCTTGTTGGAGCCCAACCTCTGTATCTGTAGGACAAAGGTGCCAGATGGATATCAGGGATGGATGGATGGATGGGAGCAGTAACACTGAGGCAGCTCTTCTTAGAGTGGAAGCAAGGCTCTAATGCAGTAACGAGAAAAAGAGAGGAAGGCGCCTCTAAGTGCAGTATTGACAATTCAGTAAACAATGGATAAATTGCACTTACAAGATAAATAGTTAAAGACTCATTGTGTAGTAATTAGATCCAGGTGGGACATCCAGCCGTCCAGCAGCAAACTCTGTCTATAGCAGGGGTGTCCAAACTATGGCCCTCCAGCTGTTGAAGTACTACAAGTCCCATCATGCCTCTGCCTCTGGGTGTCTTGCCTGTGGATGTCAGTGTCTTGCAAGGACTCATGGGACTTGCGGTTCCTCAACACCTGGATGGCCAGCCTTTGGACACCCCTGGTCTATAGGATCAAGAAGTAGAGTCCAGGATGTGCCTGTGCATCAAAATGAAGCTATGAGAGCAGAGTCGGATGTAGGAGGTGAAGGGAGCGGTAATGCATTTCGGAGCATGCTCAATAGGCTCCTTCTTCAAACCCTCAGCCTACTGATTACTTAACAATAAACAATGCAATGCATAGGAATACGCAGTTTGCGTGTGTGGGGGGTGAGTTATTATAGGAACTTCTTTACTTTGAAAAAGTAAGGCAACATGCATTATGTACATCCCTCTTTTTTTGCAAACTGTTTATTTTTTCTTTCAGCCTCTTGTGTTCAAATTCCAGCTTGTCTGCTTTTTTAGATTCCTCTGATAGTCTGTCCTGTAACTCAACCTGTTTACAAAGTTGTATATATTGCAATTAGAAGCCAGAACAGTAATGGTGCACTTATACACCTAAGAAAAGATGAGTGTATAGGCCGGGTGAAGAGGATTCACCAGACTGTCACCGATCACCGTACCCTCTTCCCCAGAGCAGATGGATGATGGTCCCTCTGGTCCAAGCTCCGTCCTCTCCGCTCTTTGCTCCCTCCGCAGTAACCAATTGATCGCCCCTCCCTGCAGTCATGCATGGTCCTATAGAGGCCCTACTCTATTCCGAGCATGCGGATTGGCACCGTTATCAGATGCTCGGCTGGGGCAACTTGACACTGGCATGCCGACAGAGTGGCACGCATGCCATAGGTACACCACCACTCGTCTAGCCTCTGCCCCCCGGGTGTTTGCCAAGGTTTTGGCACAGGGCCTTGCTGAAACGACGAGGGCTTGCTGGAATCAGTTACCTGGACAACTTATTCTCCTTGAGGAAACTTGTTTGTCCCTGAGGGAGCGTGTAAGTCTCCTCTCTCTACATGAAATTAGGGGGATCCTGACCCCCCAGGACATCTGGGCTGCTTCTTGGGTGCAGGCCAAGCTGGTACTCACGTTGGACGTACCAAACAGTGAACAGAAGGGCTTGTTTCTGTCCACTGTGCACATTCCAGGTGTCGGAAACTGGCTGGCAGATTTCTTTAGCCATCAGTCACTGGATCAGGGGTGCTGCACCCGGAGGTGTGCCATCGGCTTTGTCTTCCCTGGGGATGCCGGACATGGATCTTCTGGCGTCCTGCCTCAATTGGCAGATTGCGAGGGTTGTGGCAAGATTGTTGGACCCTTTGGATGCAAAGGATGTGCTGGTGGCATTGGGGCTCAGTACAATCTCTTCTAAGCTTTTTTGGCCTCCAAGTTGCTTCTGTGAGTGCTGCGTGGGATAGCAGCCAACAGCATACTGGTGGCTTTGGACTGGCCTTGCTGCCTGTGGTGTGATTTTTGAAAGATGCTTTCTGGTGGCTACCTCTTCTGGAGGACCTTTTGGCTCAGGGGGAAACTCTTCCACCCTGTTCACCATCGCTGGCCTTGCAGGTAGAGCTGTTGAAAACCAAGTACGGAAGGACTTGCTCAGTGATTCTGACTATGTCCTTCAATGGCAGTACTAGGGTCCTTGGTTCAAATTCCAACCACAGCACTACCTGCACAGAGTTTTCATGTTCTCCTTGTGCCTGCGTGGGTTTCCTCCGGGTACTCCGGTTTCCTCCAACACTCCAAAGACATGCTGGTAGGTTAATTGGCTCCTGTCTAAATTAACCCTAGTATGTACACTCACCTGCCACTTTATTAGGTACACCTTGCTAGTATCGGGTTGGACCCCCTTTTGCCTTCAAAGCTGCCTTAATTCTTCGTGGCATAGATTCAACAAAGTGTTGGAAACATTCCTCAGAGATTTTGGTCCATATTGGCATAACATCACACAGTTGCTGCAGATTTGTCGGCTGCACATCCATGATGTAAATCTCCCGTTCCACCACATCCCAAAAGTTCTCTATTGGATTGAGATCTGGTGACTGTGGAGGCCATTGGAGTACAGTGAACTCATTGTCAGAGTTACATAGTGTGGCTGAAAAAAAGATAAAAGTTCATCCAGTTCAACCATTAAAAAAAAAAACAAGTTATAATCCTACACCCACAGTTGATCCAGGGGAAGGCAAAAAAAACCCAGTAAAGCATGATCCAATTTGCTCCTGCAGGGGAAAAAATTCCTTCCTGATCCCCCGAGAGGCAGTCGGATATTCCCTAACCTTACCTATAAATGTTAGTATCCAGTTATATTCTGTGTATCCAAGAAAGAATCCAGACCTTTTTTAAAGCAATCCACTGAGCTGGCCAGAACCAACTCTTGAGGGAGTCTATTCCATATTTTCACAGCTCTTACTGTGAAGAAACCTTTCCGTGTTTGGAGATTAAATTTCTTTTCCTCCAGATGTAAAAAGTGCCCCCTTGTCCTCTGTGATAACCTCAGGGTGAATAACTCCACACCGAGCTCACTATATAAACTACTGATGTATTTGTACCTGTTGATCAAATCCCCCTTAATCTTCTCAAGAGAGAATAAATTCAGTTCCTCTAATTTTTCCTCATAGCTGAGCTCCTCCATGCCTCTTCTCAGTTTGGTTGCCCTACTTTCTCCAGTTCTCCAATGTTCTTTTTGTGAATTGGTGCCCAAAACTGAACTGTGCATATTCCTGATGAGGTCTTACTAATGATTTGTACAGGGGTAAAATCTCTCTCTCTGGAGTCTATACCTCTTTTAATACATACCTTTTGTCATGTTCAAGAAACCAGTTTGATTTGATTTGAGCTTTGTGACATGGTTCATTATCCTGCTGGAAGTTGCCATCAGAGAATGGGTACACTGGCACATGGTGTGTTCTTTTGCTGCTCTAGGCCATCTGCTTCAAGGTTCGATGTGTTGTGCTTTCAGAGATGGTATTCTGCATACCTTGGTTGTAATGATTGGTTATTTGAGTTACTATTGCCTTTCTATCATTTCAAACTAGTCTGTCCATTCTTCTATGACATCAACAAGACATTTTCGTTCACACAGCTGCCACTCACTGGATGTTTTCTCTTTTTTGGACCATTCTCTGTAAACCCCAGAAATGGTTGTGTGTGAAAATCCCAGTAGATCAGCAGTTTTCAAAATACTCAGACCAGCCCATTTGGCACAACCACCAAGCCACATTCAAAGTCACTTAAATTCCCTTTGTTCCCCTTTCTGATGCTCAGTTTGAACTTCAGCAAGTCGGGTTTACCATGTCTAGATGTCTAGATGCCTAAATGCATTGAGTTGCTGCCATATGATTGGCTAATCAGCAATTTGTGTTACCAAACAATCAAACAGGTGTACCTAATAAAGTGGCCGGTGAGTGTATATGCATGAATGTGAATTAGGGATCTTAGATTGTAAGCTCCTTGAGGGTTAAGACTGATGTGAATGTACAATATACTGTATATGTAAATCGATGCGTAAATTGACAGTGCTATACAAGTACCTGTAATAATTAATAATAATTATGTGGCGTGACGTAAACGCTTGCTTCGAGTTTCTGCCCTAACTGGTTTATTCAGCTTTCCTTAGTCACTCATTCCTTGGTTCACGCATTTACGGTCCTCATGCACTCCCGTTGTAGCCATGGGACTTGAGGTTGGTGTTATCGCTATCCTTTCGGAGGCATTCGTGATATTCCTTGCTTGCGCTCTTGCAGAAGGTTGCCTTCCTAGTCGTTACCACTTAGGCTCAGCGGATGTCGCAAATGGCAGTCTTGTCTTGTTGGCCGTCTTATCTGTTTCGCCTCAAGGACAAGATGGTGCATTGAAAAATAATAAACGCATAAATAAATATAACAAATAAATATGTCTATAACACTCCCACAAACATGTGCAAAACATGTCTGAGGCACAATACCCAAATCGCATACAAAACAACAAACACTGTGTCACTTAAATTAACACCAAAACCAATATCTCTGTATAACCCCAAAGAAAAGTAAACCTTTCACCCTTGAAAGTACTGTGGTGGATTGTGATAGACAGTACACGTTCTATTAGATGATCTGTAAAATGACAATTTTATAGTCTTGCTACTTTCTGCTTCTTGCTCTTTAAAATTCCTTACACTCTTAAGTAAACAATCAGATATAGGTTGACAGAACAATGATGATAATTAAGATGGCGCCTTCATCCGGAGTCTCACCCTAGGTGACTCATTAGGAGTAAAGTATCTTTTAATGTAAACAACCCCCATAAAAGGGAATGAGTCTTTTTGGGGACAATGATTGGAAGATATCAACACGGATGGAAGAATACGCAGAAACCCAGTGGACTTTTCACCCAATCAATGTATATGCTTTGCCTGCATCATAAGCCCTATAAATGATACTGTTCCTCAATAAAACAGAATTTTAGGAAGTTGGCAAACTGCAACAGTGTCTTGCTTCCACGTGCACGTAATTCTATATTAATTTGGCTCACTGGTAGATCACGGTAAATGGTCTGTAGGTGACCTAGTCCAAAACAATACAAGTGTCATAAACCTTTTCTACAATGCTTCCCCAAATCTAAAATTCTTCTTTTACTGCAGATTCCCCATATAAAGTTCAAAAGGTCCACAAAATGTCCACACTATTCAATCTTCCAAACGTGATAAATATCCAATTCGTCACTTCAAATCCAAGATACCTAAAAAAAATATAAACTGAATATAGTGCATTATCTTTCAAATAGTACAATACTCTGTGATGTCATGCAAACACTCGTGACAAAAAAGCCAAAAAAAAATTTTTTATAAATGAAATAGATAAAGTATATCCCAAATGATAAATCTCACAAATAATGCAAATATACAATGTAGATGAAGTGAACCCACCTTTATACCCCCACTCGTGAGGTGAATAAAGTTCACAAAAACTAAACTCGTGATAAAGTGTATTAATCACTCCAACAGGTGAAATTCACAGCAAATCCAACAATACAACTAGTGATTATGTGCACTAGTCCAAAACGGTGCCACCACTCTGGTAGGATAACTTGCTATTACCCTCTTATAGCTTGCAAAGGCGTTTCAACATTCCAAGGTGATAAACAACTTTCCTCTTATGGATATGTCCAATGAAATCTTCCCCGCTTCTCATATGGCAGAGAAGATAAGACTCAGTGGAGTAAATGAATGTTAACACAAAATGTATTAATTGCTTACATTTAGGTAGATACAAACGTCCATCCTATTCAAAATCCAACATCAAAGATGGCCGCGCTGCTCCTTCCGGTTTTGCGTCTGACGTCACGTCACTGACTCGTTTCGTCACTTCCGACTTCTTCTCGAGGGATCCTGACGTCTAAGAAGCGGTTCCATTTATCCTGCTCAAACTATTGGCAGGAAAACAAAGCCGCCATCTTATCTAAGGGCGTCTACCGCCGATAACCATATATATCTAGCAAAACCGGCTTTCTGCATGAACAATTAAACCGGATAGACATCCTAATGCATACACAAATATAAACACTATTCCTGGACTGCTAAATCAAAATACATTCTAATATATACCACATGACCAACTACCTATGTATAATAAATCACCCTATTCTATACTAAAAACAATCATTAATGTTCTATATTAATAATCTCACATGATAAAATGAAAAATTAGAATAAAATAAGAAAAAATTAAAATAAATATATTCAATAAATAAAATCTCAATTTAGGTTGATCTACATATAGTATAGAATATACACATTTATAAAGGATTTTGTATGCTGCGTGGCACGTGTGTTGTATTATATAAAAGGTATGACACTGTCAAGTTTCTTCTTTTTGAGGTGTACGGTCATCAGGATTTGCGGATATTGAGAAGGAGTGTTTGATGAAAGAAGAAAGAAAATTACTATTTACACCTGTGGGGATTATTTAGGTTTTTTTTGGATTATATTTTTTTGGATTATTATATATTTTTTGGGTTATCATTTCTTTGGATTATATATTTTTTATTTTTGAATTTTGGATATTTGGGACATTCTTTTGGTTTCATATCTTTATGTGGGTTTTATTTTATTTTTTTGTTTATTTTTGTTATTTATTTATTGTAAAGAAAAGTTTTATTATTTAGTTCAATTAGCCTTCAAGGGTGGAGGTGGATTACTTTTCTGGGTCATTATAGGGTGATTGGTTGCTGTGTTTAAATATAAAAATCTCTATTTAGGTTGATCTACATATAGTAGATTTTATCCCAACGCCCTCTACTGGCTAAACTGACTATTATGGTTGATCATCATAAGGTAGATTCTACCTCAGCACCCTCTACTGGCTAAACTGAATAAGTAAATTAAACTCTTTATTTTTATATTAATAGAATTAAATGACATATATACTCAATTATATTAAAAAGTATAAAATTCTTATACTGTACTTCCCTTTCTAATTCGGAAGTGTAATAAATTAAACGCTTTATTTTTATATTAATAGAATTAAATGACATATATACTCAATTATATTAAAAAGTATAAAATTCTTATACTGTACTTCCCTTTTTAATTCGGAAGTGTAGTATTCAATACTATAATCCCCTTTTACAAATTCGGAAGTGTAGTATTCAATACTATAATCCCCTTTTACAAATCAGAGATGAAGCAATTGAGGTCTAATTCAATATTAAGGCCTCTAGGTTTTAAAGTATGCAACTGATAGATCCAAAACGTCTCATTACGAGACAACATCTGAACTCTATTCCCACCTCTCCAGTGGGCTTCTACTGTATCTATCCCACAGAACTTTAGGCCACTAGGATCTGAACGATGAAATTCTTTAAAGTGTCTAGACACACACTGATTCTTTTTCCCTTTTGTGATATTCCTTACATGCTCTTTTAGTCTTTCACAAAGAGACCTTTTAGTTCTACCTATATATTGGAATTTGCAGGGACATTCTAACAGATACATCACATATTTAGTACTGCATGTAATAAATTTTTCTATTTCAAATTTTTCACCAGTATTATAAGATTCAAAGCCAGAATTTTTTTTACTTTTTATGTTAGTGGTTTTACATACCTTACATTTTTTGCACGGATAGAACCCTTTGAAATTAAACATCTTCATACCGTTATGATTGGGAGGTGAAATAACACCTTTCACCAGGTTGTTCCTTAAATTATTAGCATCTTTTTTTAAAATCGGCCAATAGCTGTTAAAAATGTTTTCTATATCCTTATGACGACAGTTAAAACGGGAAATAAAAGCAAAATCTACTTTGTTATTTTTTCTTTCTTTCCCTTTATTTTTCTTTTTAATCTTTCCTTCACCCAAATAATTTAAACTAATTTTATACCTAGTTTTTTCCAATTTGATAGGGTCATATCTTTTTGGATAAATCTTTCCTTGATAATATTAGATTGTGCAATATAATTTTCAAGCCTGGAACAGTTCCTCATAATCCCTGAGAACTGTCCTTTGGGTATTCCTTCGATCCATTGAGGGTGATGGCAACTGTTGGTTGGGATAAACCCATTCCTATCTGTCTCCTTAAAATTATTTTTTAAAACTGCTTTTTATATTCATTATGAATATAATGAATATAAAAAGCAGTTGAAAAAAATAATTAATAAAGCTAAAGAAGATAAGATCCTGAATGAAAAGGAAGCCAAATATCTCATTCCCACCTATTGTAAAACAATATGGCGGCTTTGTTTTCCTGTCAGTAGTTTGAGCAGGATAAATTGAACCGCTTCTTAGACGTCAGGATCCCTCGAGAAGAAGTCGGAAGTGACGAAACGTGTCGGTGACGTGACGTCAGACGCAAAATCGGAAGGAGCAGCGTGGCCATCTTTGATGTTGGATTTTGAATAGGATGGACGTTTGTATCTACCTAAATGTAAGCAATTAATAAATTTTGTGTTAACATTCATTTACTCCACCGAGTCTTATCTTCTCTGCCATATGAGGAGCGGGGAAGATTTCATTGGACATAGCCATAAGAGGAAAGTTGTTTATCACCTTGGAATGTTGAAACGCCTTTGCAAGCTATAAGCCTTGTGATGGTGAACCAAAAAGTGATGACAGGTATTACGAAGATATTGTGCCTCAGAGCATTGTTGTTTGGGGGGTTGGAGCACTTGTGTGTGTGTAGCCCCAGTTTGGACTCTGGTTTGGTGTTTATGTTTAGTGTTTTTTCTCATATCACTATTGGATCCACTTTTAGGATCTTTTTGGGCACTATTGTTATTTATTGGTCCCATTTTAGACTGTATTTGGCATTCTGTTGCACAAATGTTCTGTGAGTTGTTATAGGCACCTGTTTGTAATATCACTTGATATGTTTTGTGTTTATTCAGCAGTATAGATTATATTTTTTGTATATTTATTATTTATATAGCAGTCTTCCTTTTGGACCTTATTTTGGCACTTTCATTTGCACATGTTTGTGGAAGTGTTATAGACATATTTTTTATTATTATCATTTATTTGTTTATGCGTTTATTATTTTTCATCCACATATAATTTTGGGTTTCATATGGTATTAGCGCCACACCATTTTGTTGTTTTTTTCCTACTTATCATTGGGTATATGATTGGGTGTTGGCAGCTGTACCTCCTTTAATAATCTGTAGGGAGATAGGAGCGCAGGAGATTTTTCACATCTTTTAGTAAGATGGTGCTTTGGTTGTTCCCTTCTTTCTTCTGAAGGTGGTGTTGGGTCTCCATTTGAATGAAGACATTTTGTTGCACCTCCTATACACACTAAATTTAAATCCACCTCTAATGTGTGAAACAATAATAAAACATTTACATTGCAAACAAAATACCACCTAAAAATAATCCTTCTTGTCCGTTTCATATCTGATTAACTCAAAGCATAAATGTCCATCAATTATTAGCTGTGATATCGCCTATAAATTTATATATATTATATTTATAGGTGATAACACAGCTAATAATTGATGGACATTTATGCTTTGATTTAATCTAGATATGAAATGCACAAGAGGGATTGGTATTTATTAGGTGGTATTTTTTAACAAATCAGGAGTGCTTTATTGAAAATAAGAACAGTACAGAGCAAATAAACACATGAACAATTGGAGTCCAACTGTACATTACAGCAGGGTAGTAAGCATGCATGTATGTAACAAAAATCATGAATTCACCACTCAATTAAAGATACTCTGAGTTTAAATCTGGGGAGGCACTGGAGTCCCACAAGGGGATAGCTGTCCAAATGAAAAGATAGGAGGTAGTGGGGGGAACAAGGAGAGTAGGACAAGGGAAAGAAATGGAGAGGGGAATAAGAGAGAAGGAAAAAGGACCGAGGTGGGAATGCTATCTTGAGGTCCAGGGAGACCACACTCTATCAAACTTCCAGGGGCAGCCTCTGTTGAGATATGAGAGTTTGTACATGGGCAGGGCCACATCCACCATCGCTTCTCAGGAAGACACGGAAGGAGGATTTCTTAGTATAGAAGAAAAGGAAAGAAATCAGCAATTTGGTATGATGGGAACGTTTTTCTTCCTGAATCCCCAGAATGGCTAACTCCAGGGAAGTAGGAAGGAACAGTTGTAACCTGAGATTTATCAAATCAAACCATTAGTATAAAAACTTGCTAGACTGGGGCAATCCCAAAACATATGAAGATAGGCCCTGGATGGAGTATAGTATATCCTATGAAGAAACTTAACTTGGACCAACTTATCTCTAGAAGAGATTACCAGTTTAGGACCGCCCTCCAAACATTCTGCCCAGCTCTCTTTATCCAGGGAGGGTATGTCAGCTCTCCACTTTTCACACACCCGCTCAAGCTTAGGTGTGTCAGTAGTAAGAAGGGCTCCATACAGTGTAGAAAGGCTTGTCGATATCACCCTGGGCGAGCAGCTCTTCGATCAGATCAGCCTGAAGGAGGGGCAGCTGAGGAAACCAGGTATCCAGGTAGGCAGGTGAAACTTTCCGGAAAGTTGCATAAAGGACAAAAGAGTCCTCAAACGTTTTGATACCTCTGCGTGCCCAAACTTGAGGGTCCGGAACAGTACAGAGATGAGGGAGGGAAGGATTACCCTACAAGGGTTGTGCAGGGGACCACTGATTCTGACTCAGAAAATGACGGACAACCCTCCAGGTGGCATGCGTCGGAACCGGAACCCTGTCATAGGCCCCGGTACCCATGTATACCAAATTTCGGAGATCAGCGAAGAAGCCCAGGTAGGCAGCCTCCAAACATACCGCAGCATTGGATCTAGGGCTATTAGGTGGTATTTTGATTGCAATATATATATTTTTTATTATTATTTCACACATTACAGGTGTATTTAAATTTAGTGTGTATAGGAGCTGCAGAAAAATGGTTTAGTTTGTAGCAATTTGTGGGAACCCAATTATTTGTATACATCTGTCATAATGCGAATAACACTTGTAATACACTTGGCTCATTGGGTAGCCCAGGATTGTCATCGCTTTTATTTGAATGAGGATATTGTCCTTCCCTCCTTGTGTCCTAGACCGTCGAGCCCTAAGTAGGTGACTTTGCTTTCAGTGGATGTGGCTTGCACGATTAGTGTGTACCTCTGTGACGGCCGCCTTCCGGAGGCCTCTTCTGCTTCTATTACCATTGGATTTTTCTGACGATTGTGCAGGTGTGAGCCATATAAGGGCAGGAACCTCCCTTCCCCGTGACTGCGCACTCCACTGGCGTGTTGGCACAGCCTGGTTGTTCTGACATAAAGTGTCTGGTTCTCTGGCTTACATGGCAGTGACCTGCTAGTCTGTGCACACGTTTACTAACTGTTTATACAGTTGATGTGTTCGTTATCCTCCGATGCTAGTTTTGGCCACACAGTTTGGCAGGCAGCTTTTTAAGGCTCTCGGGTGCCCCTTTGGGGTGGTTTGAGTGTTGGCATGTTGCCCTGGGGTGGTTTGAGTGTTGACATGTTGCCCTGGGGTTTTTTTTTCTCCATTAGTTAATTTGCCCAACCCTCGTTGTGACAGTACTTTGGGACATGGATAATGAAGAGGCTGTGTCTATTAATGTAAGTGAAAACATCCTACTACAAATTTCTCTCCCGATGTTACAAAACGCCCCACCAGTTAGGTAAAATTTTTTGGAATACAGGTTAAGGATGCTGGAGAGGATGCCCTGAAGAGGGGCACATTCTTGCACTTGTGGTGGAACTGCCCCAAAATAAAGCGCTTTTGCCAGGGAAATTCACGCTGGGTTCAAAACCACTATGCAACCCATTGAATTTACTCCCTTACACTATTTCATGCTACACCCTCCTCCATAAAATTGTATAAACGCAGTGATATCCCTTACCTGTTGAATGCAGCCAAGTCTCATTCCCCGATTTTGGAGACATGTCCCACAATAAAAGATTGGCAGCAGGAAGTGGAAAGTATTATGGAGGCAGAGAGGTGAGTCTATATTTGCAAATACAAAGATCAGCAGTTCCTAGACATTTGGTCTGGATGGATGTAATATTCATTGGAAATTGACAAGCTTGTGTAAAAATGTTTCCATTGCATGGCACCTTGAGTAAGGTATCTATTTAACCTGGACGAGGGCCCTCGGATGATCTACTTAGACACCTTCTTATTGCATCCCTCTTATTTTCTATGACTGCCAGTATTGAGGTTGTATTGAGGTTGATGCCATGTTTCTTGGGTGCTTTAAAGACTCACTGCCTTAGACCTGGGATAATGATACTATGTCCTGTTGGTTTTCCATCTTTTCTATATTTTCTATTATCTGCATATTTCTTTTTTAGGTATGTGTTAACTCTCATGACGCTGTGAATTTATCACAATATATATATATATATATATATATATATATATATATATATATATATATATATTGCCCTGGTGAACAACCTCCCTAACTGCTGCTCACATCCCCTAGGGAGGTGATTTGTGATATTGTCTATCTACAAGATTCTTTACTGAAAATTTTAGCTGTAAACTAGGACTGCATTGACTTATCTCTGTTATACGATATCACTGACTCATGTGCCTTGTTGTTGTTTTTCTTTTATATCAGTTGAAAATGTTCAATACACATTAATTATAGAAAAAAATATTTTTTATAACAGGCTATGGACATTTTCGATGCTATCCTTGAAGGTTATCCCAAAAGCAAGAAACAGTTCTATGTAAGTGTAACTTTAATTCTACTCTAGTATTTATAGCTCTGATGTCAAAATGAACAATTCATTTTACAAGCTTCATTATTTTTTTTTAAGCTTGTTTTAATATTGGTTTGTAAACTGTGGCCTGTGGGCTGGATGTAGCACTTGCCTTTTATCGGGTTCTTGGGGCACGGTTTCTCCCATTAATCTGAGACACTATCCTCTCATCGACACCAACGATGAAGTACCATTCCTTCCACTGTCACCAACAGTGGGGCACTATTCCTCTCACTGACACCAGCATTGCGGTATTATTCCTTCTACTGAACGTAATGATAGAGTAAATGTTCCCCCCACTGATATAAATGATTGGGCACTATTCCTCCCATTGGTGCCAACAATGGGGCACTATATCTCCCACCTATACCAATGATGGGGCACTATTCCTACTGATCAGTCACTATTTCATTTTTTACACTCCCACTGACTACAGAGCCTGAGACATTGTCTACTGCTATGGATGCTGTGGCATTTTCGTCTCCCACAGTCCGGCTCAATGACAGTTTGAAGGGCAGTAAACTACCCCTTTTGTTTAGAAAGGTGTGGAAACCTGTGGTATATACTGAGAAAAATAAAAAAAACCTATGGGACAGAATAAAGGACTATAGATTACATTTGGTATACAAAGGATGACTAACGTTTGGAGGATAAAGGCCCAATGACATATTCCCACTGCAGTAACCTCCAGTGAAACACACGTTTTACCACAGTCTCCCGCAGCACATAATGTTGCGTAAATCACATGACCCTTGTCGGTGCACAACAATGCACATTAGTGTGCTGTAATGTGGGTGTGTTGCCTGCTACTGTAATAGCGTGTGGTACAAAATGATTGACACCTCAACATACTATTAGAGTAGCAGGCAACACAACCGTGCATTGTTGTGCACTGACAAGGGTCATGCATTAACCCATGCTGTTAGCCCATTCAAAAGTTATTGCTGCAGCTCTCTCACCTGTATATCCCTTTTGGGCCAATGCAATTTTTATTATTATTATTATTACATCGAGTTTATATAGCGCCAAAGGGTTTGCTCAGCGCTGTACAATAGGGGGGACAATACATGGCACAGTACAACAAAAACAGACCGCGTACGAGGGGTAAGAGGGCCCTACTCTTTCAAGCTTACAATCTAGGAGGGAGGGGGTAGTGGAACAATAGGAAGTGGCTGAGGGGAATGAAGTGGCTGAGGGGGATGAAGTGGTGGGAGGAATGAGGGAGAATGGCCGTTAGGTGAGGGTGGGGTAGGCTTCCCTGGAGAGATGGGTTTTGAGGGAGCGCCTGAATGTGGGGAGGGAAGGCGACAGTCGGATGGATTGAGGCAGTGAATTCCAGAGGATAGGGGAGGACCTGGAGAAGTCCTGCAGTCGTGCATGGGAGGAGGAGACCAGGGAGCAGGATAGAAGGAGGTCCTGTGAGGAGCGAAGGGTACGGGTAGGGTGGTACTTGGGGATCAGGTTGGTGAGGTAGTCAGGGGCAGTGTTATGAATGGCTTTGTAGGTCAGGATTAGAAGTTTAAATTTGATGCGTTGAGCAATCGGGAGCCAGTGGAGGGAGAGGCAGAGGGGGGTGGCAGAGGTGGAGCGGGTGGTGAGGTGGATGAGTCTGGCCGCTGAGTTCAGGATGGTCTGGAGCGGGGAGAGCCTGCACTTGGGTGGGCCAGTGAGAAGAGAGTTGCAATAGTCAAGGCGTGAGATGATGAGGGAGTGTACAAGAAGTTTGGTGGTGTCTGGGGTGAGGAAGGCACGTATCTTGGCAATATTGCGGAGATGGAGCCTGCAGGTGTTTGTAAGTGATTTGACATGAGGCAGGAAGGAGAGGTTCGAGTCAAGAATGACGCCAAGGACTTTGGCTTGCGGGGCGGGAATGATAGTGGTGTTGGTGGTGGTGATGGATAGGATGGGGGGGGGGGGGTGTGGGCAGGGGGAAAGACGAGGAGTTCGGTTTTGGAGAGGTTAAGCTTGAGGAAATGGAGCGACATCCAGTCTGAGATGTCGTATAGGAGGTGAGTGATGCGGGCGGAGATAGTGGGGGTGAGGAGAGGGGTGGAGAGGTAAATTTGGGTGTCGTGGAGAAGAGAAGGGGTCCAAGGACAGAGCCTTGAGGGACCCCAACAGAGAGGGGGAGGGAGGACGTTAAATTTTTACATTTAAACTGTGTTTTATTTGGCAATAACTTTGTCATTAAGTACTTTTCAACCTGTCTGCTCGCATTGTACTGCAGATGGGCAACAGCTATAGGCACAGCGATGTACATTGCTCTGGCTGTACCAACACAGGGGGGACAATAATACATCGCCGCCCACCCAAATTAAGCTCTTGCCAGACAATTAGCATGTAAGCCTATCATGGTTCCTGAATGTAAAACTTTTTTGGGTCTAACCCCCAACATGGGCATTACAAAAAAAATTAATTTGTCCTTTTGGTCCAGAGACTTACATATTTGCCCAACAAGGACCAGCAACGTACTGGTACATCGCTGGACTTTGAGTGGTTACACCAGGATGATGCCTGGAGCTACAGCCTGGCATCATTTATTTCAGCTGGTGGATGGCTTTCATGTAAAACAACCATAACAGCTAATTAGCCATTGAATCGCTTTTACAACCAGTGGGAATGGATTTAATTTATACAAACTTTATTGTATATTTTTATAACCCAAACTAGAAAATATAAAAAATTTTTTTTTCTAAATTTTGGTCTTTTTTTTTTTTTTTCATTTATATCACCTAAAATAAAAAACCCAGTTTCTATGTAATCTATAGACAATGGTATGCCAGTCCAGGATAACCTCTGCTACTATCAGTATGCCTCAGTATGGACAACCCTTCTTCATCTCTGCTATGGTAAAGACTAACCTGTTTGTTGGTAGGTCATGTATTTTTTCTTTTTTCCTCTTCAAACCAAGACTTTTTTCTGCACCTTTGCTAGAGCTGGTCTTTTCAATTGCAGTTATGCAGTGTATGTGTTCTAAGTTTGGCTTTTGGAGTGCCGTATCCACTTTTCACTGGGATGGACAGTGCGGTAACATGTTGGGTGCTTTTAAGACCCAGTTTTGGTAAAAATTAGTTGCAGTGCACTTTCCAGGTCCAGAGCATTGCCTTAGTGCTTGCCCGGTTTCTGAAGGAGTGCTCTGTGAAAAGGCAAGTTGGGCTGAGCACAGGGAGCTCCCTCATTTTCTAGTGCACCTTTAAAAATTCTTCAGTTCCCACCATGAAAGTGGTTAAAGATGTGGGACCGAGTGTTGATGACATCGCCACCGCTGGCTGGCGTGTTGCATGTGTTTTTGTTCTGTTCTTTCCTGCCATACAGCGATATATACACACACATACAACGATTTCAAAGTATGGACATAGTATAACCCCAGTTAGAAATTACGCATGGTGAACCATAAGGCAAACTCAAGAGGAGTACAAAAAAAAAGTTTGCCTTACGGTTCAAAATGGGTCATTTCTAATTGGGGTTAATTATCATATGATGTTTTTAACTACATGCAGTTGTGTTCAAAATAATAGCAGTCTGTTGAAAAAAGTGAATAAAGCTCAAAAAAATAGCAGTGTTTGTATTCTTTACAAACTCAAACATTCACTATATAAACTGAAAAATGTTTGAAGATTTTGCTTTCCTTTGAATCACCTAATTAATATTTAGTTGTATAACCACTGTTTCTGAGAACTGCTGTACATCTGTGTTGCATGGAGTCAACCAACTTCTGGCACCTGTGAACAGGTATTCCAGCCCAGGATAATTGGACTACATTCCACAGTTCTTCTCTATTTCTTGGTTTTGCCTCCAGAAACTGCATTTTTGAAGTCGCCCCACAAGTTTTCTATTGGATTAAGATTCGGGGATTGGGCCGGCCACTCCATAACGTCAATCTTGTTGGTCTGGAACCAAGATGTTGCACGTTTACTGGTGTGTTTGGGGTCATTGTCTTGTTGGAACACCCATTTCAAGGGCATTTCCTCTTCAGCATAAGGCAGCATCACCTCTTCAAGTATTCTGATGTATTCAAACTGATCCATGATCCCTGGTATGCGATAAATAGGCCCAACACCGTATTATGAGAAACATCCCCATATCATGATGCTTGCGTAACCATGCTTCACTGTCTTCACAGTGTACTGTGGCTTGAATTCAGTGTTTGGGGGTCGTCTGACAAACTGTCTCCGGCCACTAGACCCAAAAAGAACAATCTTACTTTCATCAGTCCACAAAATGTTGCGCCATTTCTCTTTAGGCCAGTCAATGTACTCTTTGGCAAATTGTAACCTCTTCAGCACGTATTTTTTTCAACAGTGGGACTTTGCAGGAGCTTCTTGCAGATAGCTTGGCTTCACATAGCCGTCTTCTAATTGTAACAGTACTCACAGGTAACTTTAGACCTTCTTTGATCTTCCTGGAGCTGATTGTTGGCTGAGTCCTTGCCATTTTGGCTACTCTTCTATCCATTCGAACGGTAGTTTTTCACTTTCTTCCACGTCTTTCAGATTTTGGTTGCCATTTTAAAGCATTTGTGATCATTTTAGCTGAGCAGCCTATCATTTTCTGCACTTCTTTATATGTTTTCCCCTCTCCAATCAACTTTTTAATCAAGGTACGCTGTTCTTCTGAACAATGTCTGGAACGACCCATTTTCCTCAGAATTTCAGAGAGAAATGCACTGTAACCAGCATGTACAACATTTGCTGCCTTCCTTCCTTAAATAAGGGCAATAATTTCCACCTGTTTTTCAAAGAATAAATGGCCTCACTAATAGAACTCCACACTGCTATTATTTTGAACATGCCCTTTCAATTAGTGATTCAATTACACAGAATCGGCAGCATGCATGTCATGACTGTTGGGTCTGTTGGATTTCTATTACTCTACTACACCTGCTAGTAAATTATTTGCCATGTAGAAATATCATTTCTACCAAAAACAGTGATTGATCAGGTTAGTGATGTCTGACTGCTATTATTTTGAACACAACTGTATATTTGATTCTAGTTTGTAGTTTGTGTATAACAAGATTCAAAGCCCTGAGGAAGCGGTTCTTCTGTGAAACACATCGGCCATTCTCAATAATTTTCCTATGTTCACATACATGGTTACATTTATTTATTTCAAATACTTGTATAGCGCTGTCCGTTTACACAGCGCTTTACATATATGTTGTACATTCACATCAGTCCCTAACCCTCAAGGGGTGTACATCCTAAGGTCCTTAACTCAGATTCATACATACACATACTAGGGCCAATTTAGACATGATCCAATTAACCTACCAGCATGTCTTTGGAGTATGGGAGGTACCCGGAGGAAACCCACGCAGGCACAGGAAGAACATACAAACTCCAGGCAGGTGGTGTCGTGGTTGAGATTCGAACCAACGACCCTAGTACTGCCAGTCGGAAGTGCTAACCATTTAGCCACTGTGCTGCCCTGCCACATTTCAAGCCATACTAACCACTTGAACAACAAGCCTAGAAAATTACTTTGTACACCCAAATATTATATATTTTTTAAAGCAGAGGCCCTAGAGAACAAAATAGTGGGTGTTGAATTTTTTTTATGTCACACAGTATTTGCGCAGCGATTTTTCAAATGCAAATTTTTTGGAAAAAAAATACACTTTTTAGAATTTTAATGCACAAAAACAATATATTGCCCAATTGTTTGCAAAATATAAAAGATTATGTTAAGCTGAGTAAATGGATACCAAACATGACATGCTTGAAAATTGTGTACGCCCGTGAAGTGGCGACGAATTACGTAAATTTGTAATATACATAGGCGATGCATTAAAAGCCTTTACTGGTTACCACTTTAGATTTACACGTGAGTTCTAGTGCTAGAATTACTGCCCTGAATCTGACATTTGCGGTGATACCTCACATGCTTACTGCAATCTCTGTTTACATACCGCCATGGGATCGCCACTTGCGTTTGCCTTTGCACGCAAGCATGGGGGTAGGGGTAAATTCTTTTTTATTATTATTTCACTTTTTTTTAATTATTTTTACACTGTACCTTTTTATTTTTTTTTATCACTTTTATTATTATCACAGGGAATGAAAATATCCCGTGAGAGAAATAGGCAGTGACCGGTATTCTTTTCTGAGAAATCTGGCGTCTATTAGACTCTAAGATCGGTGTGATCATAAGCTTTCCCAATTTTAAAATGGCGCTGTTTATATTCAGCAAAACAGAAATGATGAAACGCTTGTTGCTTCCGGTCTCTTAGACCAGGGGTCTACAAACTTTCTAAACAAGGGGCCAATTTACTGTCCTCCTTTTAGACTTTAGGGAAGCCGGCTTGTGACCAGTGGGAGTAGAAAATATCCTGTTATCTGTAGGAGTAAACAATGCCACATTTTTGGTGGGAGGAATAATGTTGCATCATTGGTGTCATTGGGTGGAATAGTGCCCGACAGTGTCAAAGGGCAGAATATTGCCCATCATTAGTTTTAGTGGGAGGGATAGTGCCCCATTGTTGGTGTCAATGGCAAGAATAAGTTGGTATCAGTGGGAAGAATAATGCCTCTATCGGTGGTGCCAGTAGGAGGCATAGTGCACCGATGGGACGGGAGAGCCCAAGAAAACCTTGGAAGGTAGTGCGAGGGGTGGGGGGAGTCCCTTCTCGCTACTTGTAAAAACAATCCAGCAGCTATGATTGTTTTTACATGAAAGGCGACCATCAACTGAAAAAAACTATACCAGGATGATGTCTGTAGCTGCAGGCATCATTCTGGTATAACTCAAAGTCCAGCAAAGTACCACAATGTTGCTGGTCCATGTTGGGCATATATGTAACAGCACGGGCATATGATGAATTGGGTCTGTGGATCAATATGACCACAATTCATTCTTTTTTTTATTATTAATGTACAACTCAATTAAAAAAACAAACTGAAATTGTTTAGAGAGGGGGGAAGTAAACATAAAAAAACTAAAATAATGTGGTTGCATACAGTTGTGTCCAAAATTATTCAACCCCCAATGCTGTAAAGGGGTTTAGGGACTATAGTGTACATTTGGAATTGTATTCAGAATCAAATCCTACAAGGACGTTGTAACTACCCAAATGCAACTAAAATGACATCAATTGTTTATGTAATACAGTAGTAAATGGTTCTTATGTGGTTTCTTCATTGCCACAATTATTCAACCCCTTAAAGACTACCACTCTGAAGAACAGAGGTTCATACAGGTGCTTTCCATCAGGTATTGAAAACACCTGTGGATGTCACCGAGCAGCAATCAAGCATAATAAGCACCAATTAGGCAGCTTTAAAATGACTGTGATACTCAGCTCCTTCTAGACATTTACTGGTGTGGTTACAAACATGGTGAAGGCAAGAGAATGGTCCAGGAAGACAAGAGAAGAGGTGATTTCTCTTCACAGGAAGGGCAATGGCTATAAGAAGATTGCAAAGATGTTAAACATACCAAGAGACACCTTAGGAAGCATCATTCGCAAATTCAAGGCAAAGGGCACTGTTGAAACGCTACCTGGTCGTGGCAGAAAGAAGATGCTGACTTCGACTGCTGTGCGCTACCTGAAGCGTAGAGTGGAGAGAAGTCCCCGTGTGACTGCTGAGGAACTGAGAAAAGATTTGTCAGATGTGGGTACAGAAGTTTCAGCCCAGACAATAAGACGCACACTGCGTAATGAAGGCCTCCGTGCCAGAACTCCCAGGCGTACCCCCTTGCTGTCTCCAAAGAATAAGAAGAGTCGACTGCAGTATGCCAAAAGCCATGTGGACAAACCACAAAAGTTGTGGGATAGTGTTCTGTGGACTGATGAAACAAAATTAGAACTGTTTGGGCCCATGGATCAACGCTATGTTTGGAGGAGGAAGAACAAGGCCTATGATGAAAAGAACACCTTGCCTACTGTGAAGCATGGTGGAGGGTCAATCATGCTTTGGGGCTGTTTTGCTTCTGCAGGTACAGGGAAGCTTCAGCGTGTGCAAGGTACCATGAATTCTCTTCAGTACCAGGAGATATTGGATGGAAACGTGATGCAGTCCGTCACACACCTGAGGCTTGGGAGACGTTGGACCTTTCAACAGGACAATGATCCCAAGCATACCTCCAAGTCCACTAGAGCATGGTTGCAGAGGAAAGGCTGGAACATTTTGGAGTGGCCATCGCAGTCACCAGACTTAAATCCGATTGAGAACCTCTGGTGGGACTTAAAGAAAGCAGTTGCAGTGCGCAAGCCTAAGAATGTGACTGAACTGGAGGCCTTTGCCCATGAAGAATGGGCGAAGATACCCGTAGATCGCTGCAAGACACTTGTGTCAAGCTATGCTTCACGTTTAAAAGCTGTTATAACTGTAAAAGGATGCTGTACTAAGTACTAAGATTGAATGTCACTTGGGGGTTGAATAAAACTGATAATGCTGTGAGCACAGAAAAGACATTTGTGGTTATTTCATTATAACTGTTATGTTATATTTGTCTGACCTACAAGTGCCTCTTTAATGTAAATGTAAGCAAGATGACTGAATGATCAAAAGCAATGTCAAACTGGCCAAAACACTCAATTTCAGTGGGGGTTGAATAATTTTGGACACAACTGTAAGTGTGCACACCCTCTTATAACTGGAGATGTAGCTGTGTTCAGAATTAAGCAATCACATTCAAAATCATGTTAAATAGGAGTCAGTACACACCTGCCATCATTTTAAAGTGCCTCTGATTAACCCCAAATAAAATTCAGCTGTTCTAGTAGGTCTTTCCTAACATTTTCTTAGTCGCATCCTACAGCACAAGCCATGGTCCACAGAGAGCTTCCAAAGCATCAGAGGGATCTTTGTTAAAAGGGATCAGTCAGGAGAAGGGTACAAAAGAATTTCTAAGGCATTAGATATACCATGGAACACAGTGAAGACAGTCATCAAGTGGAGAAAATATGGCGCAACAGTGACATTACCAAGAACTTGACGTCCCTCCAAAATTGATGAAAAGACGAGAAGAAAACTTGTCTGGGAGGCTGCCAAGAGGCCTACGGCAACATTAAAGGAACTGCAGGAATATCTGGCAAGTACTGGCTGAGTGGTACATGACAACAATCTCCTGTATTCTTCATATGTCTGGGCTATGGGGTAGAGTGGCAGGACGGAAGCCTTTTCTTATGAAGAAAAATATCCAAGCCCAGCTAAATTTTGCAAAAACACATCTAAAGTTTCCCAAAAGCACGTGGGAAAATGTGTTATGGTCTGATGAAGCCAAGGTTGAACTTGGCACAAAAACAACACTGCACAACACCAAAAGAACACCATACCCACAGTGAAGCATGGTAATGGCAGCATCATGTTTTGGGGCTGTTTTTCTTCAGTTGGAACTGGAGACTTAGTCATGGTAAAGGGAATTATGAACAGTTCCAAATACCAGTCAATATTGGCACAAACCTTCAGGCTTCTGTTTAGAAAGCTGAACATGAAGAGGAACTTCATCTTTCAGCATGACAACGACCCAAAGCATACATCCAAATCAATAAAGGAATGGCTTTACCAGAAGAAGATTAAAGTTTTAAGTTTTGGAATGGCCCAGCCAGAGCCCAGACCTGAATCTGATCGAAAAACTTAGGGAGTGATCTGAAGCGGGCTGTGCACAGGAGATGCCCTCGCAATGTGACAGATTTGGCGTGTTTTTGCAAGGAAGAGTGGGCAAATATTGCCAAGTCAAGATGTGCCATGCTGATAGACTATGTGCTATGCTGATACCCAAAAAGACTGAGTTCTGTAATAAAATCAAAAGGTGCTTCAGCAAAGTATTAGTTTACGAGTGTGCACACTTATGCAACCATATTATTTTAGTTTTTTATTTTTACTTCCCTCCACCCTTTGACAGTCTCCCTCCTTCTAAAAAATTTCAGTTTGTTGTTCAACTGAGTTGTACAGTTTTTATAGGTTACATTAAAGGTGGAAAAAGTTCTGAAATTATTTCTCATTTTTTTACATCACAGAAACCTGACATTGTAACAAGGGTGTGTAGACTCTTTATATCCACCGTATAGCGTGATAGTGTGTGGGTAATCGAACGCTCGCTGATCCTGGCTGGGAGGGGCGCCAACTGACCTTGACGCTATCTGATGTCGCTAATGGCAGTAATACAGTGGTCAGTGAAATATTCTATATACTGACACTGTACTAATGGCACTGGCTGGGTGACTGGCTGATCAAATTGTTAATAGAGGCGATCAAAAAATAAATTTTTTTTTCATTACTTTATTTTTTAGTACAACAAAGAACATCTCATACATAAAAAAAAGATGGAAGTACAAATCATAAGTACATCACGAATACATAAGTTCCCTTTGCAACACATTTTCCCCCTCCCCACCCTTCTTCCCATCATCCTCATACCCTGTCCACATCCTCTTACTTCCGTTTTATCCTCCCTCGTGATTCTCTATCCTTATCTGTACTTCTTCTTCCTATATCCTTTCTTTCTCTCGGGATCCCCGCTAGACTTCTTCTGATGTATTCCACATAGACTCCAATTAATTCCAGATATTTTTTAGATGTCTTAAAATGTAATCAACTACTCCATGTTTTCCTAAATTTATCTAATTTATCCACCTCAATATGATATAACTCCTCCATCCTATTGATGTTTTCCACTCTATTTATCCTATCTTTTCCTCTTGGTGGCTCTGGAACTTGCCACCATTTGGGGATTAAGCCCTTAACCGCAGTGACTAAATTATACAGTGCCCTATTGCTAAACAAGTTAATTGAAGGCTCGGGTCCATAAAACAAACACATCCATGGATCTCTCCAGACCGTAATCCCACATTTCCTGAATGAGCTGCATTATTCCCTTCCAATAGTTCTGTATTTTCGGGCAGTCCCACCAGATGTGTCCCATTGTTCTCTTTTCCCCACAGCCTCTTCAACATAACAGTGAAACTTCTACATGTTGTTTATGTGCCTTAATCGGTGAAATATACCATCTCGGCAGACATTTGTAATCATCTCAACTGTGCTCATATTCATCACCCAATGTGTTCATTTGAAAATGTTATTCCTTTTGCGGTTCATTCAATTTTGTTCCAAGCTCCTGTTCCCATTTTCCCAAGAACCGAGGAGGATCGGCACTCTACATGTCCATAAGAATCCTATGCATCTTAGAGGTAATTTGTCTAGGAACTGTAGCTACATTTACCAGTTTTTCAAATGGATACAGATCCTCTTTAGTCCTCAATGGTTGTGGAAGCACTGAGACAAAGTGACTTAATTGACAATAATCACATCTAATGTGAAAAATAAATCCTCTTCTTTAAATCTAAAAAAGTGTGCAATTTCCCTTTGTTCAATATATTCTTCAAACGTGCATTTTTATCTTTAAGCCATTTCCCAGAAATGTTATCCTTCCCTGGGGGGGGGGAAGTACTCGGTTCCCCCCAGGGGAGTCATAAGTGAATTATATTTCCATCCTTTTTGCCTATACAACCTATCCCAAGCTTTTAAAACTATCTTTGTCAGTGAACTAATATTCACATCTTATGTGTGAAAATGATGTGGTATCCACACCATCTTCCCTAACTGTGCCCTACTCAAAATCCCTTCCATATTCACCCAACCTTTCTCTTGTGCGTTAAATGTGCAGTCTATTATACGTGATAGTATCACTGCTAGGTCCCCATTCCCTTTTGCCCTACACAATACCTCATAACTAATTATTGTTTTTTTATTTGCCCAAATAAACTTGAGTATCATCTTAACCACTTCCAGACCGGACACTTTTACCCCCTTCCTGACCAGGGCAATTTTCAGCTTTTAGCGCTATCACACCTTGAATGACAATTGCGCGGTCATGCAACACTGTACCCAAATGAATTTTTTACCATTTTTTTTGAGATAGATAAAGCTTTATTTTGGTGGTATTTATTCACCACTGGGATTTGTATTTTTTTTGCTATGTAAATGAAATGTCCAAAAATTTTGAAAAAAAGTGTTTTTTTTTATAAAATTTTGCAAATAAATAATATTTCATCATAAATCTTAGCCAAAATTTATTCCGTTATCTTTTTAGTAAAAAAAAAATCCAAATTAGTTTATAAGCAAAAATTATAATTTTTAAACATTTTTTTTTACATTTTTATTTTTTTATATTATTATTTTTTATTTTTATTTTTTACATACTGTCACCCTAGCAGTACAGTGTCACCATGGTGACACTGTACTACTTGTGAGGGGTGATGAAGATTTTTTTTTTTTTTTTTACACTGATTGCTTTTACACCCATATAGGATGTAAAAGCAATCATTTCTCTTTCTCTCTGTGTGCATTCATGCACTCATTGAGAAGAACTGATTGAGCTGTGATTGGTCACAGCTTGTCACATGGTACAAGGCTTTTGTGAATAGCCTTGTACCATGTGACCTCTGTGATCATTCACAGATTTCACACATAGTAAGCAATGATGTCAGAAGTGACATCTTGCTTACTACTTTGCATGTGATCACTGATTGGCCAATCAGTGATCACATGATCGGGACCTCGTACAGAGGTCCCGTCCGACGATCGGTGTTTCACTGTGTCTGGAGGACACAGCGGGCACCGGATCGCGGTGCTGTGCGCTCCCAGGGAGCGCGCACAAGCAGGGTGCGGGGAGGCCGTTTATAGACGGCCACCCGACCCTGCAGTGCCACCGTCCGGCCGTTTATATACAACGGCCGGTCGGGAAGTGGTTAATTATCCCAAAAATGATCCCGGAAGGTGTACTGGTAGCATATGAAACTTATACAAAATTTTTGGTACTATCACCATCTTTACCAGATTTATATGTCCTATCCACCTTTTCACAGTCTCCTCAGCTCGTCCTTTTATTTTGTTTATTAATGGGATATAATTCACCTGATATAGGCCTTTTATTGCAGGAGTTAATTTTACTCCCAAATAGCCTATTTCCTTTCCCCCTCCATGTGAATGGAAACTCTTTGTAGACTCGGCTCCTCTGATTTTGATAAATTGATGTTTAAAATCTCTGATTTTGTAGGATTTATTTTCAAATTTGACAGCTTGCCATACTGATTTAACAATCTCATTAAGTTAGGCAACGTTATTTGTGGATTTACAATGTAAAACAACATGTCATCCGCATATGCTGCCACCTCATGTTCCACTTCCCCTATTTTTATTCCTGCAATATCTATACACTTTCCTATCCTCACTAGGACATGTTCCAGGGAAGTACAAATAACAAAGGAGAGAGTGGACATCCTTGTCTGCTACCATTATACGCTTAAGGAACTGAGAAAGGGAACCATTAACCTTGATTGCTGTTGACGGACCGTTGTAAAGCCTTTTTATCCACCTTAACATTTTAGGCCCTATTCCTAAGACCTCCAATGTATCAAACATAAATCCCCAATTAACCTTGTTGAAAGCTTTTTCGGCATCTATCAACAGGAATATTGTTGGCAATTTTTCTCTTTTTACCCTTTGTAGGAGGAGCAATAATCTAAGACCATTGTCCCTCCCTTCTCTTCCTGGAATAAATCCTACCTGATCTAGATGTATCCAATCCAACATCAGCTCCTTCAATCAATTTGATGTCAATATTCAATAAGGATATGAAGGATATGGGCCTGTAACTGGCACACTGTGTGCTGTCTTTCCCCTCTTTAAGTATAATCCTTATATGTGCCTGTAAAGACTCCTCCCTCATTTCCAGTCCCTCCCCTATTGCGTTCATATAACCACACATTTTAGGAACAAGGAGATCTTTATACTTTTTAAAATATCCCACAGTGTATCCATCCGGGCCAGGGCTTTTTCCTGCGGACGTATTTTTTAGGGCCAGGGTAATTTCCTCCTGATTGATCTCTCTAGGGCCTCTAATTTTTCTTGTGCTAATCTTGGCAATTCCACTTCATTTAAATATTTCTGCCTATTTTTCTTCTTTTCATCCTCCATTTCTTTTTGATTTCTAGGGCTCACAACATACAGCCTACTATAGTATTTATGGAACCTATTAGCAATATCAGTGGTAGTGTACACCATTTCTCCTTTACCATCTTAAATTCTTTCTATAAAATTTTTAGATTTGTTTTCCTTAACCATTTCAATACCATGCAATTTTACACCTTCCTGCCCAGGCCAGTTTTCACGTTTCAGTGCTCTCACACTTTGAATGACAATTGCGCGGTCATACAACATTGTACCCAAACTAAAATTTTATCATTTTCTTCACACAACTAGAGCTTTCTTTTGGTGGTATTTAATCACCGCTGGGGTTTTTATTTTTTGCTAAATTAACAAAAAATACCAAAAATTTTGAAAAAAAAAAAGTTTTTCTTTGTTTCTGTTATAAAAGTTTACAAATAAATAATTGTTCTTCATAAATTTAGGCCGAGATGTATTCTACTACATGTCTTTGGTGAAAATAACCCAAATTAGGATGTATTTTTTAGTTTGTAGGAAAGTTATAGAGTTCACAAACTATGGTATAGATCTGAATATTGATCAATCCTGAAGTACTGACGGCCAATCTAATTTCTTGAGGTCCAAGAATGTCAGAATAGTACAGATATCCCCAAATGACCCCTTTTTGCAGAGTAGACAGTCCGACGTACTTCATAAGAGGAATGGCGAGTTTTTTGAAGTTGTATTTTTTTTGTCATCATTTTTCGGAAAATGAAAAAATTAAAAAAATTATTTTCACAATTTTTTTTTTACATACTGTCACCAGTGCAGTACAGCGTCATCATATAACTGGCATGGCGGTGAACAGGGACACTGACTGGTGACAGTATGAAAAAAAAAAAATTATTTATTTTTTTATTACATTTTTTTTTTTTTTTTTTTTAAGATTTTTTTTTCATATTTTACTATGACCAAAGTAGTACAATGTTACCATAGTAACCCTCTATTCCTTTATGTCAGTATCCTGGCCCCAGGACAGCCCTCTTTTTCTTCTGCTAATAAGTCCCAAAAACTCCCTTTATACTTTGTAATATGAGAGGCCCCTCCGACCGCCGGGGTCCACCACACTTAATCTTCTCTTTCTTCAACAATAATCAATACATGTACTGATTTAGTACAAAAAGTGACAGCTCTTAGAAGAGTTTTAACCGCTACCAGCAGCAACTCACCCTCCACTTGCGTGCCGCATATATGTTGCTATTCCTCCACTCTCCCAGCCAGGTTTCACCATTAGGGGGCTCCTCCTCCGACTCACAGGTCCTGGGGCGTCTGAGTTAATTCCGGGGGTCGAGGGCACTCCCTTTTATTGTTTGTACAGGGAAGCTGCTCTCTCAAATTACTTTTTTCGTATCTCCAGGGCTCTGTATCTGCAGGGAGACTGTATGCCAACATTCAGGCAGCTCCGCGGACACGACAGGACCCTTCCATCTTTCAGGGTCCTCTAGCTAGCTCTTCCTCCTCTCTCCTCGCTCAGTCGCCAGAGTCACCGAACCCCTTCGACTCCCAGTCTCCTTCGGCCACCGGTTGGCCCTGCCACCCGCACGGACCAGCTGCGAGCACCCTCCAGGAACCCCCTCCGGGCCCCTGCTACACCGGCTGCCGGCAAAGCAACCGGACCTCCAGGCCGTTCTACCGGATCTCCCGACCCCGCAGCCGCTCCACGCAGGGGCCCAGGTAGGAAGCGATGGGTACACAGAGCTCAAGCAGTTGTCTGGAGCTCAACCATCGCACACTCACAGCGCCATGTTTTGGCTTCTCCCCCCTTCCTAAATGTGCTAATCTAATGTGTGCTTTTTTTACTCAGTGCTGTGTTTGTTCTTCTTTTCCTTGATGGCATGTGGGGGGCGCACGCACACCCGGAAATAGAAAGCGACGTAAGATTACGTTGCTTTGCCTAGATACAGCACTCGCTCACACATTGTTGTCGGGCAGGCGGCAAGTAGTTTAAAAAAAAAATTCTCTACAATTTTTTTTTTACTATATTTGGAAAAAAAAACTTTCATGAGAGTAAAGCAATGTTACCATATCAAACCTTACTTTGAACTGTCATGAATGTGTTTAGTTCATGACCATTCAATATAACCGTGATCTGTGACAGCTGGTCACATGGTACACGGTGCTGTGATTGGTCTCGTGTCATGTGAGAGCTGTGGACCAATCGCAGCTCTCCAGGAACAGAAGCAAAGCTTTTATGGATTGATAAACACCATATTCTTGTGAGGGATAGCTTGGTGGAAAAAGCACAGATCTGGAGTCAGAATTTCAATGTATTTTCTATAATAGTGTCCCGTAAATCAGTCCGAGTCTGGAGCTTTGGATGGATTGAGAATTTTAACAGCTCTCAACTTCCATTTCTATGAACTCCTCCCTATGTGTCTGATTTAATGTCAGCAACGGGATAGACTGAAAGAATTTGTCCGCCACAGTGCTTTAAAATGGGGCCGGTTTAGCGTACAACGTGGGGTAGAAATCAAAACATTTGTGTAAAATATGTTGTGGGTTTTGGGTCAGGTGTCCATTTTGTTAACGTAATCTCAGCAGTGCCAAGGTAAAAACACGGGGAGACTGCTTTCTCACAAGTAGTGTGGTAGGCTTATCTCCCATAGTATAATAGCGATGACGCGACCAGCGAAAATATTTTTCTGCCTGGGTGGTCAAACTCAGATTCAATGCTACACTGGTCGATTTTATATCTAAGGTCTGTCTGGGAGACTGTATGCCAACATTATTACGTAACTCTATTACGCTTTGATCTAGCTGCTACTTATATCAGTTTACCCCGAATAACAGCCTTATGTGCTGCCCAATTAATAATGAGGTAAGTGGCTGGCAGTGTGTTCTCACGGAAAAATAGACACAATGCTGTCTCTATTTCTCTAAAAATTGCCGAGTCATTAAGCAGTGATGCATTCAGATGGGTCTACATGGGTAGAGGGTGGAGGTTTAGTCCATAAGTCTGTAAGAGTCAATCTAACTGGGGAATGGTCTAACTAAGGTGTAGTAAGGATCTTGGCTGAGGTTATAAAGGGTAGCATAGGAGCAAGGGCCAGGATATGATCTATCCGCAAGTACGTGCAAGTAGTGCGTAAAGTCATGGGCTGAGAGATTAAGTTCCCTCCAATTGTCAATCAAATCATATTGATGGAAAAGCTTTGCCAATTTATAACTTTGTTTGGGGACATTTTTGAGAACTGCTTTGTGGGGGTTTGATTTATCCAAAGCATGGTCAAGTGGGATGTTGCTGTCACCCCCAAACCCCCCCCCCCCCACCACCACATGTCCAGATGCTCGAGACAGCAGGAATTCCAACATGTGCTTGAAAAAGGCTAATAGACCTGTATTCGGCGCATAGCATTGGCACTGCTCTAAAAAACTGAAATGATATGCGCCTGTCACACAGGTGACCGATTGATCAGTTATCTTACTTACCACCATTAGATATCTACCTTTCTCGTCTTTAACCACCGTGGAAGGCGTAAATTATATTCCTTTTCGAGAAGCAGATTGCCACTCTTCTTTTCTTTTCCAGGCCATGCAACATATAGCATTTAGGGATTCTTGCATTGATATTTTTTGGGGGCTGAGGCTCGGGTAAAATGGGTTAACTGTAGCAGCAAAATATCTATGCCCTATTTGTAGTAATGATAAATAAATAATTGCGAGTGCACTAAGAGCTGCTACGCACTAAAAGTAACCAAAAAAAAACCTCAAACAGACAAAATATGATAAAGTGAAGTGCTATAAATAAGTACATAAAAATCACTGTATTAAAAACACTGTATTAAATAGTTCATAAAGTGACTGGTAACGTGAACGGGAATCCTGTGTCCATCTAGAACTCGGTGCTTGTGCAGTCAAAAATGAGAAGAATGCGCACTCACCAGAGCGCATAATAAAATGCGCATTAATGTGTAAATGTCCTGATGTCATCAAGGTCATCCAGGTCTGGACAGGAATGAAGTGAAACCCCTCACTGGATAAGCCTGGGTCTTGAAGCATCTGGTGTGTACTGAGAGGATGCCAGAGGTCCCTTTAGGGGATGGACAGGTTAGCTCACCAGGTGTATAGGGCTCCCTCTCTGGGTCCTGGGTACCTGCAAAGTAATCCTTTTCAACAGCCGCTGAAGGTATTCCATGCTGCCAGCTGTGTAGAATAACTGTTTCCTTACCGATCAGCTGTCTTCCTTCTACGCCTCTTCACCGCCTCTGGCTGCTCCCTCACTTCGATCAGCTTCCTTGAGCTGCCCTTCAGCTCCTCCTGTCTGCCTGTGTGCTTTCCCTGAGCACCTTGGACACGGCCGATGACAGATCTGTGTACCGACCCCATTGCCAGTACCACATGACCTCTGTTTTTGTCTCATCTGACCACAACACTTTCAACCAGTCCTCTGCATCATTCAGATGTTCAGTGGCAAACGTCAGACGGGCCTGGACATGTGCTTTCTTGAGCAGAGGAACCTTGTGGGCACTGCAGGATTTCAATCCTTGTCGGCGTAGTGTGTTACCAACTATTTTCTTGGTGACTGTGGTCCCAGCTGCCTGGAGATTATTCACAAGATCCTCACATGTTCTGGGATGATTCCTCATTGTTCTCATGATCATTGACACTCCATGAGGTGAGATCTTGCATGGTGCGCCAGACCTAGGGAGACTGACAGTTGTTTTGTGTTTCTTCCATTTGCGAATGATTGCACCAGTTGTTGTCACCTTCTCACCAAGCTGCTTGGCGATCGTTTGGTAGACCAGTCCAGCCTTGTGTAGGTCTACAATCTTGTCCCTGACATCCTTGGACACCTCTTTGGTCTTTGCCACGGTGGAGAGTTTAGAATCTGATTGTTTGATTGCTCCTGTGGACAGGTGTCTTTTATACAGGTAACAAAATGAGATTAGCAGCAATCCCTTTAAGAGACTGCTTCTAATCTCAGCTTGTTACCTGTGTGAAAGACACCTGGTAGCCAGAAATCCTGCTGAATGATAGGGAATCAAGTCCTTATTTCCCTCCATGAACATGCAAATTAGTGCATAATTTGTTAGACATGCATTTCTTTTGAATTTGTTTTTGCTATTCTGTCTCTGTGTTACAATACACCTGCCATTCGATTTTTAAACTGATAATTTCTTTGAGTGGGAAAACATTCAAAATCAGCAGGGGATCAAATATTTATTTCCTTCACTGTATGCTGTATGATCTTATAGTATTAAATATACCCAAAGAATTGGTCTGGTCAGGGACACCTGGAATGAATCCTCCCTCTAGGTGGATAGTGATGGTGGGAACCCTCAGGGTGGTAAGAAGAAGGTTCAATAGGCTGGAGGACTTCTTAAGGGATAGATGGATGTAGGTCTCCTGGGTGTAGGATCTCCCTTCTCCAAAATCCTTGAAGATGTTGGATCCAGCAGGAGCTATGAATAAATAACTCCACAAGGGGGAGTATAGAACGTACTCCTAGTGTAGTAATTATGGATGTAAACATTTATTTATAAACCATGGTAAGAACAAATATAGTAGACTTAAAATCAATGCAGAGTGTGCAGCACACTGGGTGATGTAGAGTGTGGCAGCATGTGCATGGGACTAACCGTCCAAAAAGCAAGATGGCCGCCGGGCCTCCTCGTAGCTCCGGCGGCTTAACGTCACGGCGTCTTGGCCCCTACTGACGCGTTTTGTGTGCACGCACTTCTTCAGAGGCACCACCTTCTTCTTTCCACCGAGGGTTCCCACCATCACTACCCACCTAGAGGGAGGAATTCATTCCAGGTGTCCCTGACCAGACCAATCATCCAGAGGGAGGACAACTTCCCCTATTCCAGACCAGATCCTGAAGGAAGCTTCTGTGGATTTTTGTTCAATGCACATTTTTATGGTGCATCTGGTAAGTGCACAATCCCCCCTATATTACTTGGAACAACACAACGGTTTTATAAGAAAAGCACTTTATAAGACTCTAATGAAAACACAGAACTTTTTTATATAATTTTTTTTCTTGCCTTGACATATTGCATGTGATATTATGCGTTTAGACATTTTGATTTTTAGTCTTCTTTTAAATGACGTGCTATTGTGCGTTTAGATATTTTGACTTTTAGTCTTGCTTTGACCTACATCATACCCATAGCGCTGCACTATTTTTAATGAAGTTTTATTAGGGTTTTCACTTGGTTACCTTGAGTGTCCAGCAGCTTACCCTTCAAGAGCACTCACTTTTATACCATTTTTTACAATCCATATTGTTGTTGACTGTAATTCCAGATGGACCCTGTAAGGGTTCTCCGGTTTCTCATGCTACCATTTTGCAGTGGCTCAGACTGTCATTAAGCTTTTTGCACCAGGCCGCAGTTTCTCATATTTGCAAGGCTGCCACCTGGTCTTCTGCTCACACATTCTAAGTTCTTTTAGGTGGACATTTTAGTCTTAACTGATGCCAACTTCGGGTTTAAGGTTCCTTAAAGGGCTCTTTAAACTGCAAACAGTCCACAGTTTTTTAACCACTAGCCTACAGGGCACTTATACCCCCTTCCTGCCCAGGCCAATTTCCAGCTTTCAACTCTGTTGCACTTTGAATGGCAATTGCGCGGTCCTGCAACACTGTACCCATATGAATTTTTTATCATTTTTTTGTGACCGAGCTTTATTTTGGTGGTATTTTATCACCTCTGGTTTTTTAATTTTTTCTTATAACAAAAACTAAGAAAAAACATTTTTTTTTTCAAAATTTTCATTGGTTTTTGGTTTAACATTTTGTAAAGTGATTTTTCTCCTTCACTGATGTGCGCTAATGAGGCTGCAGTGATGGGCACTGATGGGCATTAACAGGCATCACTGATGGGCACTGAAAGGCAGCACTCATATATGGCACTGACTGGCACTGTTAGGTGGCACTGACTGGCACTGATAGGCGGCACTGATGCACACTAATAGGTGGCACTGATGGGTGACACTGAAAGGCAACTCAGATGGGCACTGATATGTGGCATTGATGGGCACTGGCAGGTGGCATGGATGAGCACTGAGAGCTGGCACTGATGGACACTGACAGGTGGCGCTGCTGGGGCTACACAGATCATCAGGGCTCTGATGATCTGTGTACATGTCCCCTCCGAGGAATGCCGATTACCGGCTTTCCTCTCCTCACGAGCTGTCAGCGTGACAGCTTGTGGGGAGAGAAATGCCAATAACCGGCATTTCCCTGTTTACATGTGATCAGCTGTGATTTGACACAGCTGATCACATGACCGAGCCGACATCTTCGGCTCTTTCTGTGGATCGGTGATCCACTGTGTCTGAGGGACACAGCGCACCGCCGATAGCTGCGCTGTGTGCTCCGTGAGCCATGAATGCACGGTTAGAATGGGAGGACATCATATGGCGTCCTCCCAGAACAAGAGAACCACCTTGCGTCCGTCATATTACTATATGGCGGGCGGGAGGTGGTTAAATTATTTTTTTTTCTTGGACCTGTTAGTGCTTGCTGAATCGCCCACCCCTCATATAGTCTTACTGTTTCTTTCAATGGACAACAAAGAAAACATGACTTTTGTTTTCACTGTAAAATAGTGCACTGGGGGCACCACCCTTCTGTGTTTAGTATTCGATAGTCTTATAGTGTTTTATAGTGACTATTCATGCTGAGGCTCCTAGGCCCACTATGTATAGAAAGCTACCTTTGTACAGTGGAGGCAGATTTTACAAAGAGTTAATAGGTGAATATAATGGCGCCTATAGAAAAGGTATTAATAGATCACTATCCAATCTACCAGCTGCAGATTCCACCCTATATTAATAAAGTGTATGACCAAAGAAACAGAAATAATTTGCGCTAGTAAATAAATACAAATAAATAGCCCAAAAAAAAAACATTATAAATATAAGCATGGATAAATAAATAAGTGTCCAAAATAATGTATAAAAATCTCCAGGTCTGCGGAATGCTCTTGACAGTATAGAGTGCTGCATGGGATAATGTCACATGCGAGGAAATGTAAGGAGAGGTGACTACACATTTCGAGGGCACCTAGCCTCTTTGTAAAATCTCAAAAAACAATTATTTATTTATCCATGCTTATATTTATAAGTGTCCAAAATAATGTGTAAAAATCAATAAAGTACAAAGGGGAAGAAAAATGTGACAATCCACCACCATATATACTAAATAAACTCACCAGAGCTGAATGCTGATGATAAATCAGCATAAACCGCTAATTGCTCTGGGAGCGATGGTCAGCAGGATGATGAGCCTCTAGTAGATAGATCTCCAGGGGGTGATAATCTGCAGAAGCCAGCTCAAAAAAATGATGTAAAGGAAGCAATGATCTGTAATCGAATATACCACTAAGGACATCCACTTCTCCTAGACTGCACCATATCCAAAGGGCATTAGGCCAGACACTCAGAAAAGAACAACAGCTTCATGGTGCAGTACCTTTTAACCCATTTCTCCCAGCCATTGTAGAAATACGGCGGCAGGGCGGCACGGCTGGGCAAAACCATGTTTTAAAACCAGTAGGGGGCGTGCTGCTGCCCTACCTGTCCCACCGATCACGGCCGCGGATGTCAGTCGCCGGGTCACAGCCGGTCGTTACTGGCTATGTCCCGGCAATTAGCGGCAGTGACAGAGAGCACAGCTGCAGTAGCTGTGCTCTCTGTCAGTTCCCTGACAGCTCCTGACACGCTGATCGGGACAGAAGAGTTTATCTGTCCTGATCAGTGGTGTTCCCTGCAGTACACACCCCCGCCCCCTAGTAAAACACCCCCTCACACAGTTAACCCTTTCACTGAATAATAAAGTTAACCCCTTCCTGCCCAGTGCCATTAGTACAGTGTCAGTGTTTTTTTTTTGCACTGATCACTGTATTGGTGTCACTGGGGATGTCAGTGATCCAAGTCAGTTCCCCCCCAGTGTCAGAATGTCCGCCACAGTCCCGCCATAGGTCGCTGATCGCCGCCATAAGTCACTGATCGCCGCCATAAGTCGCTTATCACCACCATTATTAGTATAAAAAAAATCCCAGTATCTTTCCCGCCATTTGTAAACGCTATAACTTTCACGTAAACCAATTAATTTACACGTATTGGGGTTTTTTGTAGCAAAGACTGCATGAATGTAACAGAATGCATTTTGGCAGAAATTTATGACTAAATTTGATATTTAACTTTTTTTACTGGACATGTTTTATAGCAAAAAGTCCAAAATATTGTTTTTTTCCCTCAAAATCGTTTGTGCGTTTTTTATTTTTTGCACTATAAAAAAAAGGCTGACGATCAAATACCACCGAAAGAAAGCTCTATTTGTGGGGAAAAAAGGATGTAAATTTAATTTATGTACCGTATTGCATGACCGATGACCGCACAATTGTCCGTTAACCACATGCCACCCAGCCACTGTATAAATACGGCGGCAGGGCAGCACGGGCAGGCAAAACCACATTTTAAAACGTGTGTTTTGTAAACAGGTAGGGGGCGCGCCGCCGCCCTACCTGTCCCGCCAATCACAGCTGCGGATGTCAGTCGCCGGGTCACAGCCGGTCCTTACCGGCTATCTCCCGGCAATCGGCGGCAATCAGTGACACAGAGCACAGCTGCAGTAGCTGTGCTTTCTGTCACTTTCCTGACAGCTCGAGGACAAGCTGATCGGGACAGAAGAGTTTCTCTCTCCCGATCAGCCTGTCCCCATCCAGCACACACCCCCCCGTCCCCCAGTAAAACACTCCCCCTCACACAGATAACCCTTCCCTGAAAAATAAAGTTAACCCCTTCCTCCCCAGTGCCATTAGTACAGTGTCAGTGTTTTTTTTTTTTTTTTTTTGCACTGATCACTGTATTGGTGTCACTGGGGATGTCAGTGACTAAAAGTCAGTACCCCCCCAATGTCAGAATGTCCGCCACAGTTCCGCCATAAGTCGCTGATCGCCGCCATTATTAGTATAAAAAAAAACTAAAAATCCCAGTATCTTTCCCACCATTTGTAAACACTATAACTTTCATGTAAACCAATTAATTTACACGTATTGGGTTTTTTTTTTTTTAGCAAAGACATGTCGCAGAATGCATTTTGGCAGAAATTTATGACTAAATTTGATTTTTTAATTTTTTTTTACTGGACAATTTTTATAGCAAAAAGTCCAAAATATTGTTTTTTTCCCTCAAAATTGTCAGCCTTTTTTTATAGCGCAAAAAATAAAAACCGCACAGGCGATCAAATACCACCGAAAGAAAGCTCAATTTGTGGGGAAAAAAAAGGATGTAAATTTCATTTATGTACCGTATTGCATGACCACGCAATTGTCTGTTAAACTAGCGCAGTGCTGTATAGCAAAAAAATGGCATAAATTCCATTATCTATACCAGCGTTTTTCAACCACTGTGCCGCGGCACACTAGTGTGCCGTGAGATATTGTCTGGTGTGTAGTGGGAAAAATTCCAATTTCATCCGTAACATGTGGCCTCGGCTCACAAATAGACCAATCATTAGATTCTAATGATTGGTCTATTTGTGAGCCGAAGCGCATGTTACGGACTATAAATAGCTCCGGTGTCACTGTTACACTGACAGGAGAAGACATCGCAGTAGATCGCCGATGTGCAGAAGAGCACCGAAGGATCTGGACTCTGGAGGATTATCGTGGACGCAGCACAGAAGAGCGCTGAGTGATGGATCTGGAGGAGACAGGAGCAGAAGAGCGCTGACTGATGGATCTGGATGGAGTGCTGAGTGTGACGGACAGCGGCTATCTGGAGGAGACAAGCGCAGTAAGTACTGAATGACAGTGAGACAGGAACAGATACTGCAGTGATGGACAAATTTTTGAAAAGGAAAGAACTGGACTCTTAACAAAATTCGGAGCCAGATAAGAGCCCAAGTATGAGTGGGGATCAAAAGAAAGCAAAGATGGTTAGCTCAAGGAAATTCTCTGGCACAAGGCAATATAGCGAAAGCTATATTTCATTTGGATTTACTTTCACCGGAGATGCAAAGAAACCAACTCCACTGTGTGTGGTGTGTGGTGAAAAGCTATCTAACAGTGCTATGGTCCCAAGTAAACTTAAACACCATCTCCAAACGAAACACCCTTCGCTTCAAAACAAGAATGCAGACTTTTTTTGTTCACCTGCGTGAAAACACGGAGAAACAGGCAACTTTCATGAGAAAAACCACAGAGGTAAATGAAAGAGCTCTTAAAGCTAGCTATCAAGTTGCTGAACCTATAGCCAAGTCAAAAAAGTCGCACACTGTGGCAGAGACATTAATACTTCCCGCCTGCAAAGCTATTGTAGAGGAGATGCTCGGACCTGAAGCAGCTAAGGAAATAGACAAAGTCCCTCTCTCAGACAACACAATTTCCAGACGTATTAATGACATGTCTGCAGACATAGAAAGTGTGGTTTTGGAAGATCCGTATCAGTGAGAAATTTGCATTGCAACTTGACGAGTCTACTGATATCAGTGGACATGCTCAACTCTTGGCCAATGCGCATTTTGTGGATGGTGATGCAATTAGAGAAAACTTCTTTTTTTGCAAGGCATTGCCAGAAAAAACAACAGGAGAAGAAATTTTTCGGGTCACATCAGAATACCTTGAACAAGGAGGACTTAAGTGGGAAAACTGCACAAGTGTCTGCACCGATGGAGCTGCAGCCATGGTCGGGCGCACCAAAGGCTTTGTAAGCAGAGTGAAGGAAAGAAATCCAGATGTGATTGTTACGCATTGTTTTTTACACCGTGAGGCCCTCGTAGCCAAGACTTTACCAGCAGACCTAGTTCCTGTGTTGGATGATGTTGTGCGCATGGTAAACTTTGTAAAGTCACGACCCGTGAAAAGTCGCATGTTTGCAGCTTTGTGTGAGGAGATGGGAGCGAAGCATAAAACCTTGCTGTTTCATACGGAGGTCCGGTGGTTGTCGCGTGGCAAGGTCTTGGTTCATGTGTATGAGCTGCGGGAGGAACTTAAAGTGTTTCTGACAAATGAGAGGTCAGATTACGCAAAGCTGCTTGCAAGTGATGAGTGGTGTGCAAGACTGGCATACCTGGCAGATATTTTTCATCATCTGAATGAGCTGAACACACGAATGCAAGGCCGAAATGAAAATCTGCTTACAAGTACAGATAAAATAAATGGATTCCGTTCAAAGGTGCAACTCTGGCATCAACACGTGGAAAGTGGCAATCTTGAAATGTTCACACTCACCAAGCAATGGCAAGGTGTTCACACTGCTGCACTGGGTGAGATAATAGTTAAACATTTAAAAACTCTCGAGGAGAAGTTGTCATTTTATTTCTCTTCAGTCTCCACTGAATGCCTTGACTGGGTTAGGGACCCTTATAGCTCAGCATCAGTTGGTGGAAAGGACATGACTTTACAGGAGCAGGAGGAACTAACTGAACTGAGACAAAATCGTGGTTTCAAGCTAAGATTTGCTGATCTACCTTTGGACAGTTTTTGGTTGGATACTGCCAAGGAGTTCCCCGTTCTGGCAAACAAAGCTATTTTGACATTGCTCCCATTTTCCACTACATATCTGTGTGAGATGAGCTTTTCAAGCCTGATTGCTATAAAAACTAAAGACAGAGAGAGACTGAGAGCTGTTGACGAAGAGCTACGTGTGTGTCTTTCTTCGATTCCTGCCAGAATATCAGCTTTGTGTTCAGCCAAACAGGCCCAGGTTTCACACTGAGTAAGTAAACAGAAATATGAACAATTATAAAATACTTTATTATTTCATAATAAAGTAATTATAAAATAATTTCTTTGTGTTTGATTCCTATTCAAGAGAATTACTTTATATATAGTCAATATAGGCACAGAGGTAAATTTTTTTTAACATTTTCTAATGGTGGTGTGCCTCGTGATTTTTTTCATGAAAAAAGTGTGCCTTTGCACAAAAAAGGTTGAAAAACACTGATCTATACCATAGTTTGTAGACGCTATAACGTTCACAGAAAGCAATCAATATACACTTATTGGGATTTTTTTACCAAAAACATGTAGCAGAATACATTTTGGCCTAAATTTATAACCAACTTTGAGTTTACTATATATTTTTTATAGCTGAAAGTAAAAAATATTTTTTCTTCAAAATTTTTGGCCTTTTTTTGTTTATAGCGTGAAAAATAAAAAGCGCACAGGTGATCAAATACCACTGAAAGAAAGCTCTATTTGTGTGAAAAAAAGGATGTAAATTTCGTTTGGGTGCAGCATTGCATGACCACGCAATTATCAGTTGAATTAGTGCAGCGCCAAGTAGCAAAAAGAGGCCTGGTTATTAAGGGGGGTAAATCCTCTGGAGGTCAAGTGGTTAAACTAGCGCAGCACTGTATAGCAAAAAAAATGGCGTAAATTGCAGTATCTATACCATAGTTTGTAGATGCTATAGCTTTCACACAAAGCAATCAATATACACTTATGGGGATTTTTTTTACCAAAAACATGTAGCAGAATAAATTTTGGCCTAAATTTATAACCAACTTTGAGTTTACTATATATTTTTTACAGCTGAAAGTAAAAAAATATTGTTTTTCTTCAAAAGTTTTGGTCTTTTTTTGTTTATAGCATGAAAAAAAAGCGCACAGGTGATCAAATACCACCGAATGAAAGCTCTATTTGTGTGAAAAAAAGGACGTAAATTTTGTTTAGGTGCAGCATTGCATGACCACGCAATTATCAGTTGAATTAGTGCAGCGCAGAGTAGCAAAAAGAGGCCTAGTCATTAAGAGGGGTAAATCCTCAGGAGGGCAAGTGGTTAGAACAACTTACCGTATTTTTCGCTCCATAAGACGCACCTGACCATAAGACGCACCTAGGTTTTAGAGGCAGAAAACAGGAAAAAAAAATTCTGAACTAATGGACTGCAGACATAGTAGAGGAGATGACCAGAGACTGCGGACAGTACAGGGATGACCAGAGACTGCGGACAGTACAGGGATGACCAGAGACTGCGGACACAGTACAGGAGATGACCAGAGACTGCGGACACAGTACAGGAGATGACCAGAGACTGCGGACACAGTACAGGAGATGACCAGAGACTGCGGACACAGTACAGGAGATGACCAGAGACTGCGGACACAGTACAGGAGATGACCAGAGACTGCGGACACAGTACAGGAGATGACCAGAGACTGCGGACACAGTACAGGAGATGACCAGAGACTGCGGACACAGTACAGGAGATGACCAGAGACTGCGGACACAGTACAGGAGATGACCAGAGACTGCGGACACAGTACAGGGGATGACCAGAGACTGCGGACACAGTACAGGGGATGACCAGAGACTGCGGACACAGTACAGGGGATGACCAGAGACTGCGGACACAGTACAGGGGATGACCAGAGACTGCGGACACAGTACAGGGGATGACCAGTGACTGCGGACAGTACAGGGATGACCAGTGACTGCGGACAGTACAGGAGATGACTGCTGACCTTTGGGGAGGGAGGGGGAGCGGGTACCTGAAATTGAGAGTTTTTCTTTGATCTTACCTGTTCCTCTATCCAGCCGCGCGCTGTCTACCCGGCTTCTGTAGTGTGGGCGCTCGGCGGACAGCCCGATGCCCAGTGCGCATGCGCGAGAAGCGCTGCGCTTTGTGATTGGTCCGGCGGCTTCTGGGATCTGTCATGTGTCCCAGGTACTGCCTTACCATTCACAAAGAGCACCGCTTCTTGTGCATGCGCACTTGGGACCCGGCTGTCACGCACACTACAGAAGCCGGGAAGACAGCGCACCGCTGGATAGAGGAACAGGTAAGGTCCCACTGCAGAGCTGAGCGGCCGGCCCGGTATTCTGACACGGCGGCGGTGAAAATACCGGACCGGCCGCTCTATATTCGCTCCATAAGACAAACTGACATTTTCCCCCCTTTTTTGGGGGGAAAAAAGTGCGTCTTATGGAGCGAAAAATATGGTAATTTATTATGCACTCATCACACTTAACTCAAAAGGTGTCCCAGCCGACACCAGCGTTAACAGCATGTAAAATACAATGGACAAACCCAGCCACTCAGCACATGCGCCATAGACCGCTGGGAAACGTAATGACGTCACATCGATCAAAACCCTGTCCTATGCGTTTCGTCATCGACATCCTCTTGGAGCGGATAGATGTGAGACGTCACAACGTCATTAAATATGCACTGCATTGGAAACGGCCAGCTGTCAGCAATGCAAAATCAAGCGGCAAGCAAGAATCGCTGATGACAGATAGCCGTATATACAAACCCACAATATACAAACAGAATATCACCTCATAGACATCAAAAGCCTAGGAGAGCAATGGTATCATAAGAAATTCAATATATTTATATAAAGGATCGTGTAATGACCAATAGGTCACATTATGAGCTAATCTAGTCCTTAAGGACCTATTCTTTCTATAAACAAATTTGGGTGTTATAGGTATAACATTTTTTACAGCATCATCTCTGGCCATTTATTATAAATACTTTTTTCCTCCCATTTATCAATTACTAAGTTTGCCTAGTATACCTATAACACCCAAATTTGTTTGTAGAAAGAATAGGTCCTTAAGGACTAGATTAGCTCATAATGTGATCGACCCCCCCCCCCCCCCCCAAAAGGGTTGATCGTTTGCACTTCTTGCAAGGAAAAAATCCTTTTAAATTTGGAAAAGTATGTAACACAGTAAAAGATACAGCTAGAATTAAAAGAAAATCTTTCTGCTCTTCATTCTCTGATAAGGAATATAATATTAATTCTTTAATCACTTGTAACTCCATACATGTTTGTTTTGGAATGCCCGTGTCACCTTAAATATATTGGTAGAACAGGAAGATGTTTGAAAACTAGAATAGGTGAACATATAGGGAATATAAGAAAAGGGTTTGATAAACACAGTTAAATTCCTTACAACCATATGGGTTGAATATTGATATTGACCTGAACAGTTTTCTCACGAATTTTTGATATATATATTTTTAATTTTATTTATATTTTGTTTACATTTTTGTATTGGTTTCCTGACTGTTTAGACATCAATTGGTCATGAGATTAATTTTTTTTATTTATTTATATTTTTTGAGAGAGTTATAGTCCTCCTTTATATTTGGACTGGCCCTTTAAATTATAATATAACTTGTTTTTTAGGTATATACACCTATTGGTCATTACACGATCCTTTATATAAATATATTGAATTTCTTATGATACCATTGCTCTCCTAGGCTTTTGATGTCTATGAGGTGATATTCTGTTTGTATATTGTGGGTTTGTATATACGGCTATCTGTCATCAGTGATTCTTGCTTGCCGCTTGATTTTGCATTGCTGACAGCTGGCCGTTTCCAATGCAGTGCATATTTAATGAGGTTGTGACGTCTCACATCTATCTGCTCCGTGAGGATGTCGATGACGAAACGCGTATGGCGGGGTTTTGATCAATGTGACGTAATTACGTTTCCCAGCGGTCTACGGCGCATGTGCTGAGTGGCTGGGTTCATCCATTGTATTTTACATGCTGTTAACTCAAAAGGTGTCCCAGCCGACACCAGCGTTAAGTGCGATGAGTGCATAATAAATGAAGTTGTTTTAAAAGGTACTGTACTATGAAGCTGTTATTCTTTTCCGAGTGTCTGGCCTAATACCATTTGGATATGGTGCAGTCTAGGAGAAGTGGATGTCCTTAGTGGTATATTCGATTACAGATCATTGCTTCCTTTACATCGTTTTTTTGAGCTGGCTTCTGCAGATTATCACCCCCTGGAGATCAATCTACTAGTGGCTCATCATCCTGCTGAGCATCGCTCCCAGAGCAATTAGCGTTTTATGCTGATTTATCATCAGCATTCAGCTCTGGTGAGTTTATTTAGCATATATGGTGGTGGATTGTCACATTTTTCTTCACCTTTTGGACTTTATTGATTTGTATACATTATTTTGGACACTTATAAATATAAGCATGGATAAATAAATGAATAATTGTTTTTTGAAATTTTACAAAGGATAGGTGCCCTTGAAATGTGTAGTCACCATTTCCTTGCATGTGACATTATCCCATGCAGCACTCTATGCTGTCAAGAGCATTCCGCAGACCTGGAGAAAAAACTGAGACGTGGGTAGTGGGAGGAGTTCTACTGGGCTGGCCTACAGTTGTTTGTTTAACCACTTCAATACTGGGCACTTTTACCCCCTTCCTGCCCAAGCCAATTTTCATGTTTCAGCGCTCTCACACTTTGATAAAATTTTAGTTTGGGTACAGTGTTGTATGACCGTGCAATTGTCATTCACACAACTAGAGCTTTCTTTTGGTGGTATTCACCACTGGGAGTTTTATTCTTTGCTAAATTAATAAAAAAGACAGAAACAAAGAAAAAACACATTTTTCTTTGTTTCTGTCTTTTTTATTAAACATTTTTCAGTTATAAAAGTTTGCAAATAAACAATTGTTCTTCATAAATTGAGGCCAAGATGTATTCTGCTACAATTCTTTGGTGAAAATAACCCCATTATTTAGTCTGTAGGAAAGTTATAGATATATCTGAAAATTGACCAATCCTGAAGTACTCACAGCCAATCTAATTTCTTGAGGCCCAAAAATGTCAGAACAGTACAGATATCCCCCAAATGACCCCTTTTTGCAAAGTAGACTGTCTGACGTATTTCATAAGAGGCATGGCAAGTTTTTTTGAAGTTATTTTTTTTGAAAAATTATGAAATTAAAAAAAGTTCACAATTTTTTTTCTTTTACATACTGTCACCAGTGCTGTACAGCGTCATCATATAACTGGTGTGGTGGTGATCACTGACACTGGCTGGTTACAGTACAAAAAAAATAATTTTTTTCAGTTTTTTTATTTTTCTGTTTTTTTAAGATTGTTTTTCATATTGCACCATGATCAAAGTAGTATAATGATGCTATATTAACATTGTATTACTTTGTGTAAAAAAAAATACTGATCACTTCCCCAATTTGATTATAGCATAGAATATATAATTTCTTTGCTATAAGCAAGCATTTAACTGAATGAAATAGATTAATTTAGTTTTTTTTGTGATTAGCTGTGCTTGGCTAATCACATGACACAGATGGGCTGTGATTGGCCCAGCCTGTGCATGTGATCTCTTTAACTGTTCACAGCTAGACACACTTGTATGCAATGGATGCCTTACTTTCATGCCATCAATTGTATACAACTGTCATGTGACCTGCTGTGATTAAAGACTTCGTGTGTACCTTCTTTGACTGCAAGAAAAGGATTTAACAGGGAGTACAAAATTGTTCTTCTCTACTTTGATCAGTGTAATCATAAACGGAGTAAAAACTACAAAATAAAATTGTAAAAATCACCATTGTCCTATCAAGGTAAGAACAAAATCAGAAAAGGCTGGAACTTAACTCTAATTTTAAGGGTAAATTGATCGAGATTCTTAAGTGTATTAAAGATTCACACCCTTCTTGTCACAAATATGTAACTTTGAACCTTTATTTTTTTTTTTTAGATTAAGTATGTTTGACTCATTTAATTGTGAAAAATCGATGACGTTGTTATAAAGACATGTTCAAAATTCAAAAAAACATTACTATTTTCCTTTGATGTCTAGACATTACTCAAAAACCCCTTCCCAATCTGAAAATATTATTTTTAAATTTTATTCCAAAAGTAAGAACCTGCTTTTATTATTAAGGCTTGTAAACCTTTGCACTATCCACTGCAAGCTCTGTTTCGCTGGATGTATTAGGAACGTAGATGGAGAAGTATATCACTTAAAAGCTCTTTCCCTACACATAGTGGGGGTAGAATTACTAAAACTGGTATCCTCAGAATCTGGTGCAGCTGTGCCTGTAGCCAATCAGCCAGTTCAATTCAGCGTTGAAAATAAAACCTGGCAGCTGATTTGTTTCTATGCAGAGTTGCACTACATTTAGCACTTTTTGGTCTTAGTAAATGACCCCCTGTGGGTGGAGTAGGACCATAAAACCAGGTACGCATGGCCACTGCACCCACCTGACTTCTGACAGGTATCCGCTCTCACTTCTAGCTCATTTTGCCACTGCGAAGTGATCTGGAAGTTCGACTCCCTCCTTGCTCCTGCAGTCTCCTGGGAACTTTCACGGATCCCAGGAGACTGCCGGACCATCGGGAGACATGGTGTGGCTTGTGCATGCGCAGTGGGCTGTGTGAAGCTGCCACAGTCCAGTGCCCACAGTAGAGATGCCGGCGCTGTGGAGGACAGGAGAGAAGAGACTGCATGGGTGAGCACATCGCTGGACCTCAGCACAGGTAAGTGTGTGTTTATTAAAAGTCAGCTACAAAAACTGTAGCTGCTGACTTTTAATAAGCAAACCCAAAAACAGCTGGAACTCCACTTTTAAGGTGGAATAATCCACTTTTCTGTGTAAGAAAACACTTTCAAGTACTATTATTTAGAGAACAGTGGCCTAATTTTGCTTTCCATGCTACTTACCTATTTTAAATGGAAATTTTGTTGCAGGAAGAAGTGGGTGTTGAAACAGATGAAGATCACAATGTGAGACTGCCAGATATCTGACTACATCCAAGATTATACAGGACTGCATGGAATGTTAACAATAATTTTTTTGAATTAATGTTTGTTTATTTTCTGTGATGTAAACAGTGGTTATCCTTTTGAAAGGCCAAACTTTTCAGATGGTTTATTTCTACAGCCATATTATTGATGGTATCTGCTACCCCTGTGAAAATATTAGGAGCCTGTGGCTATCTATTGGTACAAAACTTTGTAAAATGTTCAGATAACTTTCAGTTTGGCACCTGCCTACCCAAAGCACATCAGAAACCTATGTCCAGAGCCATTGCTTCAGGCTTTGTGGTGAATCTCTGCTGCAGCCTATTTGGTAAGTGCAACAACGACTCTGGCAAGCAGCAGGAAGTGTCTATTGTAAAATATGGTAGAGCATGAAAACCGCTAGGACCTTATGCATAGGGCCCCCATTTATACAGGATTAAGACAATGTCACAGATGAACTACCATCTCCAGGAGTCTGCTCAATTCTTGGAGTAGGCAAGGCACTGCATGATAACTGCAATTGGAAGTACCATCACTTGCAACATTTACAGTCAATGCAAGAAACTTCCTTTTTGTGAACATCTCCTGTTAAAGTTTTAAGAATGACTAATTTACTAATATCATTCATTGATGTATTTTTTTCACTAAGCCAACAGACAAATTACATGAATATTATCCAACCAACAAAATGGATGCTATAACGGAAATTTGACAAACACATGCACTTTGAGCTCAGTTTCTACATTTCTTTAAAGTGATATTAAAGGGGTTTGTTTGTTTTTTTTAAACAAGAACTTGTCATACTCACCTGCTCTGTACACAGAGCAGCCCTGATCCTCTTCTTCTTGGGTGCCCTGCCGGCACCCCACCCCTCTCTCCTGCCAGTTTACACCTTGGCAAGCAGCTTGCTGTGGGGGGCATCTGAGCAGGCTTGAGCCTCCTCTGTATCCATTCACACACATGGGGTGCAGCCTCACCCCACCCCGGTTGTGATGGTCAGTGGCGACCCTCTGCTATGAGGAGGGAGAGCTGAGGGGCTTGTGTACATTGCTGGATGGAGATGAGGCTCAGGTAAGTCTTGGGAGGGTTGGGGCACTGCTGCACACAGGTTTTTGACCTTCATGCACAGAATGCATGTATGTAAAAAAAAAAAAAAACACTTTGAGCCTTTACAACCACTTTAATCTCAAAACCTACACATTAAAATGGTGATATGACAATCGGATAAATTCAGTGGCAGAGCTCGTTTAAAAAAACAGCCAGCCTCTTGAGGAATATTCTTAGGACTGTACATGCATATACCTGGGTTCACTGAACTCTGCATGCATCACTCACTAATTAATATATACTTGGTCATGTCTCCTTGACCTCTATTTGGCAGGCATATGTTCCTCATACAGACAATTTTAGCAAACGTATCTTTGCCAGAAGCAGGTGGCACACTGAACACCCAGCTCCACAAATGGTGTTGAAATGAATTGTATACATACTGATGGACCAATTTATTCACACAGATGTATTATAGACTTGTGTATGTAGATCAAAATGTTAAATAAAAAAAATTGGAATCTAAGAATGCTTTATTTGGTCATTAAACTTTAGAAGCTATGTACAAACGTACCCCTGGCAAAACAAAGACCAGTGATCTGAGAATATTAATTAGCTGTACAAAACTTATTCACACATGAATAAATTAAAAAAAAAATGGCAAACAATTTAATGCTCAAACTACTAAAAATTGTAAATCTGAGAGTTGCAAAAGTAACAGTGATTCATTTGAGACATTGTTTTATTAGAGTATTAAATGCTGCTGTTCTACTTACATGTGTCAGATAAAACATGCAAGAAAAATATAAAAGCAATACATTTTTCATTTTAGTGAGAGGAACCTGCCTGGAGATTATCTTCACTACTTAGAAAGTGACCAACCTTGAAACAAGCATATCTGGTGTAGAATCATTTCAGATGGATATTGTTTTAGGTCAGTGGGTTCAATATGTGATGACATCCCAACACAAAATAGGTCAGTGAGAGCAGCCCCTATGTGGTTCCATCCTGCCATTCCCTTTACTTGCAACAGTATTTAATACACTTTAGGTCCAATTCTACCATGCTTGTTTTGAACCATGGCAATTTTACAGTCCAAGTTCAGCCATTGCTGACTGCTCACAGATACAGAACATTGTGTAGTCTCAAACATGAATGGCTCAGCTGATATGAAAAGACCGCCAACCGGAGCTGTGATGGTCACAGAATAAAAACTAATTATGATGAATTGCATTTTCACTTAAAAATGCCTCCAACATGAAGGCCTGGAAAAAGTCAGCAACAGCTGGTTTATGCTGGCCATAGATGAATCAATTTTTCTCGAGCAGGTGGGAGGCTGATATAAGGGGAAAAAAAAACAGATTACCCCATTAACACAAGCAAGTTTGATATGGGAACACTCCAGGCTGTGTTATTGGGAACTTTTCCGCTGTCAGAATACATTGATCAGCCCTGCACAAACCAATTTTTCCAACAAGTCTATGAGAAGTGCTGTGTTTCTGCTCGGCCTAGGCACCTACTCCTGTAACCCCATGGTCAAGATTCAGCAGAGCTATATCAATCAATGAACCCAGAGAAAGGGATTTTTTTTATATTTTTTTTTTCACGTGGGGGGGCTTACCACTGCTCTCAATGAAAATGTTATTCTTTTGTGCTTTACACACAGCCTACTGCACGTTTTAAAACTTAAACATTGCACAAGTGCCAAACTTCAGAATTCTAAAATTATCATTCTAGCAATAAGAAAGGGAGAGACTACCAACTGAAATGGCATCATTCCATTCAATTTATGAACTAATTATATGTATAATTTAAAGTGGTAGTAATTTGGTATCAATTGGCATATGGTTTTAAGCTACTTGTGCTGGAATTGTTGTTTTCTGGTGAGCATTGCTTTGAAGACCATTATATTTTTAAACAAATGGCAGCACAATGCCCCTTTAAAGGAAGCTACAAAATGAATGGTTTACACTATTTGGACAGCACTGGTCAGTGATTATTGCAAAGTTCATAACTTTTACTACCAATCTTGGTGTCAAGAGTTCCCATAATTACCCATAGTGCTCAGCATCAACAGAGGAATCCCCCTAAAAGTGAAAATGAAGGCGACAACAAGAAGCTTAATTTCCCTGGCAGAAGGTGAGATGGGAGAAGTTTCTCAGTAGAGTGGGTTCTTCAGCTGGTGCAGTACACGTCGTACTATCTCATGGAGGGTCTGAAGGGAAGACAAGACATCAAATCATTACTACAATTTCTACAATCATTCTCTTATGTACAGCAAACAAGTCAGACTGTAAGTATTGTGTGGTTAGACAAAGAAGTACACTATTAAAATCTATAACAGCCACCTCATCCCTCACCAAACATGCTGGAATTGAATAATGATCATAGGTTCACGTCACAAACCTTAAAACACCAGGATCCTTACATTAGCTGAGTTCAAAGAGATTTGAGAATTATATTTGCATGATTAAAGGATATTGCAGCCGTGCACTTGCAACCAAAACAACTAAGTCCTTGTCCATGCTATTTTTTTTATTTTCACTAACATTCAGATTTTCAGAACGGTCCAGGCAGTGCTAATACTTAACATGTTGCTAAAACTTCGTATCACAAACATACACAGCAATGGTAATTAACCACTTGCCTACCGGGCACATATACCCCCTTCCTTACCAGGCCAATTTTCAGCTTTCAGCACTGTCGCACTTTGAATGACAATTGCACGGTCATGCAAGATTGTACCCATGTGAAATTTTTCTCATTTTTTTTCTCATAAATAGAGCTTTCTTTTGGTGGTATTTAATCGTCGTGGGTGTTTTACTTTTTGCGCTATAAACAAAAAAATTTGAAAAAAAAAGTTTCTTTGTTTCTATTATAAAATTTTGCAAATGGGTAATTTTTCTCCTTCACCGATGTGCGTTGATGAGGCAGCAGTGATGAGCACTGACAGGCAGCACTAATGAGGCGGCACTGATAGGCAGCACTAAGGAGACGGCACTGATAGGCAGCAGTAATGAGGTGGCATGGATAGGCAGCACTGATGATGGGTACCGATAGTCAGCATTGACTGGCGGCACTGCTGGGCATTGACTGGCACAACTGTTGGGCACTGACTGGCACAATTGCTAGGCACTGACTGGCAGCACTGCTGGGCACAAAAGGGTGGCACAGGTGTGGGGCACTGGTGGGCACAGGTGGACAGAGCTGGTGGGTGGCAGTGCTGGGCACAGGTGGGCGGAGCTGGTGGGTGGCACTGCTGGGCACCGATCATCAGTGCCGATCCCTGCTCTGACAACTGCCGGTTCTCGGCAGTACTTGCCTCACGCTTTGACAGCGAGAGGAAAGTGCAGCCAAGAACCGGCAATTGCATTTCCCTGTGAACAGTGTGTCATTGGACACAGCTGATCACGTGATTCGCATTTTACCACATCATGTGATCAGCTGTGTCCGTAGGACACAATGATCACGGAGATTGCCGGGGGCATGCAGGAGAGCGAGTTCTGGGAGGACGTCATATGATGCCCTCCCAGAACTGGCCAGCCGCATTGTAGCCATCATTCGGCTATCTGCAGTCGGCAACTGGTTGAAGGAGGGATAGTTGGTAAGATAAGGAAAGGAGTGGGTTCCCAGGATTAGCTGTGGGAGGCAGCCCCATTGAAAGTGATCCATTAGGAGAAAAAAAAGGGCATCCAAGAGGTGCTTAAAAAAGGCAGTGAAAGGGCAAAAAAACATTTGAGGAGCTCAGTGGCTTAAGTTAGGATGCTCACAACAGTTGCCTGTTGCCAATTGCCACCCCACTGCAGGTACTCCAGCACATGAGGAAAAAAGTGCATATACATGTATGTATATGGAAGGAGTGTCAAACCAAAAATATAAAAAGTCTAAATGCATTTATTGATTTTATGTTTAAAGATGGCCAACATGTTACAGGGGTCAAAGATCAGGGCGTCAGTTAAAAATAAGAACCTTGAATGGATTCAAAGAAAGGCTTTCCTGTGCATCTAAAAATAAGTTCTTATTTTGACTGCTGGATTAGAATTCCTGCCCAGCAGTGTCGGTATCAGCAATGTACTCCCCTTCACAGATTCAAAAAGGAAAGCTTTTCTTTGAGTCCATTCAAGGTTCTTATTTTTAACTGAAGCCCCCGATGAAGGGGGAGTTCCTTTGACCCCTGAAACACGTTGGCTGTCTTAACATAAGAGTCCAAATAAATTTATTGATATCTTTTGGTCTGGCACACCTTCCATTCTGTCTGCAGTTTCTTATGCCCACGTTCTGCACCAAGCTGGGAGCAGATGGTGACCGTTGCCCTTGTTTCTGCATGGGCAGGGCTATCATCAGATGGGTGCAAGATGTTACTGTCCTGGCAGCACCCATGGCCTAATCGTTAGCGCTTTTCCCTGGCACCGCTAGGAGATCTGTGTGTAACAGGAACCTGCTGTGCGGGATAGGAGCCCAGGGAGAAAAGGGACTGGTAGAGCCATTCACCTCCAGCCACCCTGGCAGCAGACAGTGTCAAGCACCCATGTAAAGGGAGGTAGGGGGACCGATCAGGATGGACTCCATATGACAGACATATACAGGAGTATTTGAATAGCCTAATCCGGCTATAGCCTCCGGCAGTCCACCACAGCACCCATCCCAACAGGGCCGGCCGCAGCCCACTCCTACCAAGCAGCGGCCTACTCCATCCAAGGCCGCGGCCTGCAGCAGATGACCCAGCCACCCCCCACTCTCCCACCGCACCAAAACGACTGAAGGTGAGCAGTGAAGCCCCCCAACCTCACCTGCACCTGGAGGGTGGAGCGGTGTCACCCAGACCCCCCCCCCTCCAAGGCAAATACAGCACCAGGCCTGACGAGGCCTACCCCTGCACGCTCCTCCAGCAATCCACCCAGCAGTGAGCCTGCAGTCAAAACGATCGCCAAGACCCACCACAGCATCCTCCCTGCAACTGTGAGCCTGCAGTTCCCATCTCCTTCTCCTCCTGAACCCACAGATGAACCCGGCCTGCGATACCCGACTCAGCCTTCCACGACATGGCCTGACCCGGACCTGAGGCCCTCCTGCCTACCCCCGTGAGTAGCAAGTCCTGCGACAGACGCGAGGCCCCTCTATCCACTCCCGAAGTAGACTTGGCAAGCGACCCTACCCCCGGAGAACAGCCCTGCCTTGGTGAGGCCTACCATCCCAGACCTCCCGAGCCCATTGGATGATCAACCCGGCCCTGACCTGAAGCCCATGTATGATCTACCCTGACCTGCAGCCCACCTGACAACCCCCCTCATAACCTTCCAATCTGGACTCACGCAAACTGGAACCTACAACCTACCGAACTGATCTCTATCCACCCAGATCCTAATCACTAGAACTCCTGCCACTAGAAGCTGCTTCAACGTGATATGCCACTGCATGTCGGACTATCCACAACAATGCGCCCTGAGAAACCCTTCACCTCCCTCACCTGTCCGCCACTCCGTTTACCCTATTAAAATGCCACCTGTACTCCTCCTGTCCTCCATTCCCAAAATCTCCTCTCTCTACTCCCCTACTCCTCCAAAACAACTACACATTGCACCCTCACTGCTCCCATCTCCCCACCTCCTCCTAATACTCCACTCTCCCACTGACCCACACGCCACCACTAGCAGACTCGCACGCTCTTGCACATCCCGCTCCCATGCCACCTTTCTCACCCTCCTAACCGCCGGGGACATCTCCCCGAACCCTGGTCCCTCACCCACTAGGCACCCTCCTACTTTCACAAACTGCCGCAATCCCCTCAACCTAATACCTGTCCCCCTGCTCCCCACAACCACCCCTCCATTCTCGTGTGCACTCCTGAACACCCGATCGGTTTGCAACAAGCTCACCGCCATCCATGACCTCTTTATCTCCCGCTCCCTCAACCTCCTAGCGGTCACGGAAACCTGGATCCAAGCCACTGACTCTACCTCCCCTGCGGAACTCTCCTAGGGAGGTCTCGTCTGAACCCATTCACCCAGACTCAGCGGTCGTAGAGGTGGTGGGGTCAGCATGCTCTTCTCACCGCTGAGCACCTTCCAGGTCCTCCCACACCCCCCCCCCCCTCTATCCTTCTCCTCCTTTGAGTCCCACTGCATGTGGCTATTCTCTCCCACCCCTCTGAGGATTGCAGTAATCTATCGGCCTCCTGGACCCGTATCCCACTTCCTCGATGATCTCTCTACCTGGTTACCTTTCTTCCTCTCCTCAGAGCTACCCACCATCATCCTTGGAGACTTCAATATCTCTATCAACGTCAATAACCCGACTACATCACAACTCCTCCACCTAACCTCTTCTTTTGCACTCACACAGTGTACACAGTCCTCCACCCACTCTGACGGGAACACCCTGGACCTTGTTTTCATTCATCTCTGCACCCCCCACAACCTCACAAACACCCCTTTCCCTCTCTCTGACCACAACCTCATTACATTCTCCGTCTCCCCACCCTCAAACACCTCCCCCCTAAACGCCAAACCATCACCAGCTGTAACCTCTGCAACCTGAACCCTGCCTCTTTCCACTCTGCAGCTGACCGACTTTATGACAGTATCCTTCCACTGTCGTGCCCTGACCTGGTCACTACTGCTTATAACGACTCACTGTCAGCCGCCCTAGACTCCTCAGCACCCCTAACCACACGTAGCATTAGACCCCATCCGCTTCAACCCTGGCAGAACGACCACACCAAGACTCTTAAACAACGCAGTCGTGCGCTGTAGCCATTGTGGCGCAAAACCAGATCCCAACAAGCATTCACCCTATACAAATTTGCCTTTCTCACCTACACCTCCTCCCTCCATGCTGCCAAACAAGCCTACTTCGTAACCCTCATCAATACCCTCTCCTCCAGTCCTCGCCGGCTCTTCTCCACTTTTAACTCCCTACTCTCTCCCCCCCCACCTCCACCCAGTACCTCACTCACTGCCCATGAGATTGCTAACCACTTCCAAAACAAGATCGACGCAATCCGTAGGGACATCGCCAATGCTCAGACTTCCACCCCACCTAGCCTCCTTCCCATGATAACCCCTCCACACTCCCCTTCTCTGACCTTGCAACTGCCCAGACCCCCACCCCACCTAACATCCCGCACACTAAAACCCCCCAACACTCCACTCCTTCGACCTTGCTACCACTGAAGAGGACACTAAGATCTTCTCCGAAGCCCACCTCACCACCTGCCCCCTTGACCCTGTCCCCACACAACTCCTACGGTCACCCTCCTCCATCCTACGCTCCCTCACCCACATCTTTAATCTCTCCCTCTCTACTGGCGCATTCCCCTCCCCCCTAAAGCACACGCACATCACCCCCATACTCAAAAACCCTCCCTGGACCCCACTGACCTAAACAACCTTAGACCCATCTCCCTGCTGCCATTTACAGTTGTGTTCAAAATAATAGCAGTGTGTTGAATAAAGTGAATAAAGCTCATAATCCTTCTAATAGCTTTTATTTCCATACACACATATGCATTGGGAACACTACACATTCTATGTAGTGTTGACGACACTCAAATTTACCTCTCCACCCCTCTCCTCACCCCCACTATCTCCGCCCGCATCACTCACCTCCTAAACGACATCTCAGACTGGATGTCGCTACATTTCCTCAAGCTTAACCTCTCCAAAACCGAGCTCCTCGTCTTTCCCCCTGCCCCCCCCCCATCCTATCCATCATCACCAACAACACCACTATCATTCCCGCCCCGCAAGCCAAAGTCCTTGGCGTCATTCTTGACTCGAACCTCTCCTTCCAACCTCATGTCAAATCACTTACAAACACATGCAGGCTCCACCTCCGCAACATTGCCAAGATACGTACCTTCCTTACCCCAGACACCAATAAACTACTCGTACACTCCCTGATTATCTCACGCCTTGACTACTGCAACTCCCTCCTCACCGGCCTACCCCAGTGCAAGCTCTCCCCACTTCAGACCATCCTGAACTCAGTGGCTAGACTCATCCACCTCACCAACCGCTCCACCTCTGCCACCCCCCTCTGCCTCTCCCTCCACTGGCTCCCGACTGCCCAACGCATCAAATTTAAACTTCTAACCCTGACCTACAAAACCATTCACAACACTGCCCCTGACTACCTCACCAACCTGATCCCCAAGTACCGCCCTACCCGTACCCTTCACTCCTCACAGGACCTCCTATCCTGCTCCCTGGTCTCCTCCTCCCATGCACGACTGCAAGACTTCTCCAGGTCCTCCCCCATCCTCTGGAACTCACTGCCGCAATCCATCAGACTGTCGCCTTCCCTCCTCACATTCAAGCGCTCCCTCAAAACCCATCTCTTCAGGGAAGCCTACTCCACCCTCACCTAACGGCCATTCTCCCTCATTCCTCCCACCACTTCATTCCCCTCAGCCACTTCCTACTGTACCACTACCCCCTCCCTCCTAGATTGTAAGCTCGAAAGAGTAGGGCCCTCTTACCCCTCGTACGTTGTTTGTTATTGTTGTAATGTGCCATGTATTGTCCCCCCTATATTGTACAGCGCTGAGCAAACCCTTTGGCGCTATATAAACTCAATGTAATAATAATAATATTTCAAATCAAAACATGAAGAAAAATATATCAAATTGTGTTGTTCCTCTAAAAAAAAAAATTGAAGAAAAATGATTAGACTGTTCAAAAAAATTGTGTTTGTATTCTTCTTTACAAACTCAAACATTCACTATATAAACTGAAAAATGTTTGAAGATTTTGCTTTCCTTTGAATCACTTAATTAATATTTAGTTGTATAACCACTGTTTCTGAGAACTGCTGCACATCTGTGTTGCATGGAGTCAACCAACCTCTGGCACCTGTGAACAGGTATTCCAGCCCAGGATGATTGGACTACATTCCACAGTTCTCTATTTCTTGGTTTTGCCTCGGAAACTGCATTTTTGATGTCACCCCACAAGTTTTCTATTGGATTAAGATCCGGGGATTGGGCTGGCCACTCCATAACATCAATCTTGTTGGTCTGGAACCAAGATGTTGCACGTTTACTGGTGTGTTTGGGGTCGTTGTCTTGTTGGAACACCCATTTCAAGGGCATTTCCTCTTCAGCATAAGGCAGCATCACCTCTTCAAGTATTCTAATGTATTCAAACTGATCCATGATCCCTGGTATGCGATAAATAGGCCCAACACCGTAGTATGAGAAACATCCCCATATCATGATGCTTGCGCAACCATGCTTCACTGTCTTCACAGTGTACTGTGGCTTGAATTCAGTGTTTGGGGGTTGTCTGACAAACTGTCTCCAGCCACTAGACCCAAAAAGAACAATCTTACTTTCATCAGTCCATAAAATGTTGTGCCATTTCTCTTTAGGCCAGTCAATGTGCTCTTTGGCAAATTGTAACCTCTTCAGCATGTCTTTTTTTCAACAGTGGGACTTTGCAGGGGCTTCTTGCAGATAGATTGGCTTCACATAGGCGTCTTCTAATTGTAACAGTAGTCACAGGTAACTTTAGACCTTCTTTGATCTTCCTGGAGCTGATTGCTTGCTGAGTCCTTACCATTTTGGCTATTCTTCTATCCGTTCGAATGGTAGTTTTTCGCTTTCTTCCACGTCTTTCAGGTTTTGGTTGCCATTTTAAAGCATTTGCGATCATTTTAGCTGAGCAGCCTATTATTTTCTGCACTTCTTTATATGTTTTCCCCTCTCCAATCAACTTTTTAATCAAGGTACGCTGTTCTTCAGGAATGACCCATTTTCCTCAGAATTTCAGAGAGAAATGCACTGTAACCAGCATGTACAACATTTGCTGCCTTCCTTTCTTAAATAAGGGCAATAAATGACACCTGTTTTTCCAAGAATGAATGACCTCACTAATGGAACTCCACACTGCTATTAATTTGAACATGCCCCTTTCAATTAGTGATTCAATTACACAGAATCAGCAGCATGCATGTCATGACTGTTGGGTCTGTTGGATTTTTATTACTCTACTACACCTGCTAGTAAATTATTTGCCATGTATAAATATCATTTCTACCATAAACAGTGATTGATCTGGTTAGTGATGTCTGACTGCTATTATTTTGAACACAACTGTATATCTGAGGGTTCCCAAGCTGGTAGAACAGAAATAGTATTTTCTTGCTTCTATGCATCTATTGCAAAATTTCCACTGCCTTCAAGCTGACGTCAGATATGCAGGAGTCAATGCTGTAGAGAATCAGTGAAGGCTTCTCTCATTTGCTCCAGTGATCAATCCACTCAGGGGTTAGCAGAGCACACTACTGCAGTAAGGATAGAGGCTGAGTCAGATGAAATAAGGCTCATTAAAACACTTTAACCAAAATTTTACCCCCTTCATGCCCAGGCCATTTGTCAGCTTCCAGCACTGATGCATGACCACGCAATTGTCAAAGTGCAACACTGTACCCATATGACATTTTTATATTTTTTTCACATAAATAGAGCTTTCTTTTGGGTACCACTTAGATCAGCAATGGGCAAACTACGGCCCAGCGGACCTTTTAATCCGGCCCATGGAGCTGTCAGGATGTGTGTAGGTGGGGCAGCGTGACGAACGTGAGGGGAGCTAGGCTCCTCTCACAGTCCGCCCTGAAGACCGGAACGGCGCGGGAACACGGCGAGAGGAACGCGCGGAGCAAAGGTAAGTGAATTGACACAGGGGGGACTTGGCTTACTACTTGGGGGGGAATAGTACTATGGGGGATGAATTAATATGGGGAATGAATTACTATATGGGGGATTAATTACTATGCTTACTATGGGGGAATATTACTATACTTACTATGGATGACACATACACATCATTAATCTACTCTTGGTCCGGCCCCCGGGTCCAATATATGAAGCCATTGCGGCCCTCAAGTCAAAAAGTTTGCCCACCCCTGACTTAGATAGTACTTATCTGTCTATACTGGGTCCACACAGAGGTGGTGCAGGAAACGACATGCGATTCAGACAGGAATTGCACCTCATTCCTATTCAAAATGCATGCAATTTGAGTCAATTTTGTGACAGACCAACCAGGACAGGGGCTTTTGGAGGGGACTAGGGGCTAACCTTCTACCCACTGTTTATTGCCCACGGAGGAGACCTGGGATTTTGTATGTTTCTCCTGGTCAGAGCACGGAAAAGAGCTCAGTTCAGCCTCTGATCCAATAGAGAGAGCAGATCATTTTCTAATGATGGACATCAAAATGAACACTGACAGCAAGGCTTGCAGTAATTCTCTGAATAAGGACAATAAAGCTTCCCTTCTGGAATGGGAGCTGGTGGCCTTGATCTGTAAGTCTCCTACTTTGGTCTTACACAGGGATAAGGTGGTTCTCCATCCATGTCTCTCCTTCCTTTTGGGTAGCAGCAAAAGAGTTAAATTTTAGTAGAATAGTTATTTGTGAGCCACCAGGAGTTAACTTACTCTATTATTAGTGTTAATTGTGTGCTTAAGTGAATATTAATTAAATATTGGATCGCCAGGCACTAATTACACCCTCTCTAGGTGTATGAAATTAAACTATGAATTCTTATACTGTACCGCGCTCCAATAGCAAAAGAGTTAAAGAACATTAGGAAGATAATTATTGCATACCTGTGGGATATCATTTTTCACAACTAGACCCCTATTGGCGGTGTCTGATTTTTACCTGACTGAGGATATTGTCCTACCTTCCCTGTGTCGGCACTGTTCACACCTTAAAGTTGCATTACACTCCTTGGATGTGTACCTGTCTGCAACAGCTTTATTCCGGAGGTCAAATATTCTCTGTGATTCTGGATGGCCCACGAACAGGCCTGGTGGCCTGCATCTGCCCCCATTTCTCAAAATCATGCAGACTGGTTCAGGCATATTAGGCATTGGGATCCTCCCTTCCCATTATGGCACACTCCACCAGAACGATTAGTGCTTCTTGGTCAATCTGACATCAGACTTCTATGTCTCACATTTTCAGGTGGCTGGCTGGTCGTCTGTGCCTATCTTTTCAATGTTTTTGTGAAATGGGTGTGTTTGCGGCTGTTGCCCGATGCCCATTTTGGCTACAAGGTTTTGCAGGAGACTGTTTGAGGCTCCTTGTTCCCTTCTGGGGGGTTCTCGGTTGGTAGCATGTTTGTCTGTTACTCCAGTTTCCCACCCCTTATTGGGGCACTGCTTTGGGACGTCCCTAAGGTTGAGAAGCAGCAGCTGTGCCTGTCAATGAACGTAAGAGAAAACAGGATAATTTTTTTTTTGTTACTCACCATAAAACCCCTTTCTCTGGGTTCACTGCCAAGACACAGCAGCAACCCCTCTGTTGGTAGTTATTTACTTGTACTGCTTTGTGACTATAGCAGAGAGGGGGTTTATACCAGCTTCGACAGCCCATAAGCGGTGCTGTGTTTGTTTTATGTCTAGTGTCCTACCCCTGTAGGTGGCGCTATAAACTATATAGTTGAGAAAAAGCTGTGTCCATTAATGAACTGGGAGAAAGGGATTTTACAGGGAGTATAAACAAAAATATCAAGTTTTTGATTACTGAGCCGCAAATATGGGAACAAAGTCTTGCAACAAAAAAACACTGCAAACTGTGCCGCATAATTAGTCCATTAAAAACGTGCCCCTCAAAAAGGACCTTTAATATTATAGGATCATACAGATGTAACTCCAGTAATGTGCCAATACAAAAAATAAGATCTCACTGAATTAGATTCTTTCCCATCCACACTGGCTGGGGAAAGTCACTCGGGGACCCGGAAGTGATGTTTTTAAACATCAATTCCGGGTCAGGAAGAGGAGGAGAGTGAACGGATGTTCACACGATACCCTCCTCTCTACCTGCTGGCACCCACCATGCTTCCTCATTTGGCAGACCTGGGATGAGCATGGTTGGTGTGCATAGGGTCAGAAATTGTGCCTATTAACAAGGTGTGTGGAAGTGATCAAGCAGCTACTCAGCCACTGGATCACTTCCGTTTGATAGCTGGCAGTAAGCTTGTCAGGTGTAGACATACTTCTGGCAGCTGCAGTGTGTATAAACCCCCGCCCAGCTGTCACAAACATACTTGGGTGGCAGCAAAAGGGTTAAAGAGCATTAGGAAGATAATTATTGCATACCTGTGGGATATCATTTTTCACAACTAGACCCATATATGGAAGACATGAATGTTTTAGTTCTTAAAGAAAACTTTACACTATTTAACACAAAAGATAGAGGAATAAATCTACACCTCAGTTTTCTAAATCAATATTCAACAGTTTTATGAAGACTCTGACCTCTGTGACTCCTTCCCTCCCATGCTCACTCCTTTCGTTATCTCACAAACTAGTGTAGTTTAATTATCATGTAATTACGGTTTTCGTGACTTCCTACTAAGCATTTTGCTAGAACTTTGTGTATTAAGCCAGCCATACACAGATTGCAATTTGGCTGGTTCAGCAGGGACGACTCCATCCATCGACTTGGGCACAACCAGCCTGTCTGATATTTCTGCATGCGATTACTACCAGCAGCTATAGCCGCTAGCAGTAATCATTGTATTCTGCTGGCCAGGGAGGCTCCCTGTGCCTTTTTCCCCCTGCCGGTGGAACATAATAGCGCTGTGTTGATGCAGGAATCGAGCAACTTACTTACCTTCCATCTGTGGTAGAAGGGAATAAAATCCATTAATCTATATCTTGTCTTAGTACTGCTTGGATTTTTGAAATAGGGGTAGGCCCTGAAAGCCTGTCTTGAAAATCTGAATGTTAGTACAAGTTAAAAAAAAGTATCTCAATTAAGTAAAACTCAATTATTTAGGCCGAGAGAGAGAGGAGGGTCCTCCGGTGAGAGCGCAAGTCCTGCGGGCCCTGTGGTGTGGGGTCAGGAGGAGACGTGGCTGAGGCGGAAGAGGAGAGCGAGAGGTGGCGTCGGCTGAGAGAGGAGAGGAGAGGTGGCGGATCCAGCTGGAGATAGGAGGATGCCGGGCAGTCACGTGACCCACCGCAAGGAAGTACTGGGAGGGGAGAAGCCGGCCGGCATGTGTGAGTGAAGGAGACGCCGGCTCTCTCCCCTTTCCCCTCTTGTATGGGACTGCTGTGACAGGAGATTGGCGGTGGTGTGCAACTAAGCTTGGCTTAAACCACGCTCGTGGAGTGCACCCATGCTGAAGAGTAAAAGATAACCCTATAAGACCTGACTCAGAACAGAAGAGGGAGCCCCCTGGAGTCGCCATACATAATGAAGGACTACGGAAGGAATAACCCTTAGAGGAGTACATATGAAGCTGCCTTACCAAAAGCAAAGGAAGAAAGAGGAAAAGAGGGTGAGTGAAAGAGGAAAAGAGGGTGAGTGAAAGCGGCAATTGATGTTCTTGGCGATTATTGGGACTGATATACCTTATACTGAATAGAACTTTGTTATAAATCTGTGGGGGGCTTACCTAAGGGGTCTTAAAAGGGAAGGAGGACAATGTAGGACAGATAAGGACCTTGAAGAAAAAAATTTTTTTAAAGGAAAAAATATCACTGGAGGAATATAATCTCCAGATGAAAGTGAAAATTACCCCCCAACCCCAGGAAAAATTGAAATAATCACTGATAAAATGAAAAAGAGTGTCAAAGGGAGGGGGGGTCTAAAGCTTCCCAAACAAGTTCAATTAAAAAATATATACCCTCACAGGAGAAACAAACCCCAGAAAGACAACAGGGAACAAGTGGAAGAAGGGAGATAGAAAACAGTATTGGTGAATATTCCAGACTATCCATGGGAATAGCTAATAATAGTTGAGGCATAGAAGAAGAACTAGATACGGAAAATTTAGAACAGGAGAAGAGCTCACAAATACCAACTAGCAGAAATGTTCAAAGGACTTGAAAGATCTATAAAACAGGAAATGGTAAAATTACAAAAAGACCTTGGACAAATATTATCAAGGATGGAAGAGACGGAAGGAAAATTTGAAAAACATGCCCAAATTACACAGAAATCAGAAAAACAAAATGTTGAAAATGAGAAGAGAACAAAAGATTCTGCTATATAAATTGGAAGATCAGGAAAATAAGGAAAGAAGATGTAATATAAGGATAAGAGGTCTCCCAGAGTTTGCTCAAGAAGATCTGAGGGGAACAATAGGGAAAATGCTGAACAGTGTAATGGATAGATCTATAACAGAGCTTCTTAAAATGGATGGAGTATATAGAATTGGAAGAGTTCAACAAGAAGATAGACCGAGAGATGTAATTGTTCAATTCCATAATTATCAGGATAAAGGAGAGCTATGGAAAAAGATAAAAGGAAGAGCAGTAATAAAATATGGGGAGATAAATATACAGATCTTTGCTGACTTAGCAGTGGAAACATTAATAAGAAGGAGACTGTTGAAACCACTATTGGAACAAATGAGAAAGCAAAACTTTCCATATATTTGGAGATTTTTGTAATGTTTAATCAGATGGAAAAACGGTCGATCAGCAAGTTCGAGATTCCCTGAAGACTTGAGAGACTTTTGTGAGAGACTTGATTTGCAGAAAATAGCTATTTCTGGGTGGGAAGAAGAGGAAGGGGAGATGAGAGATGTGGAAAAAAGGGGGGGGGGCAGATAGCTCTAAGGAGGAACAGAAAGTAGAAAAAATTAGGAGAGGGATGTGGGGGGGGGGGGGGTGGAGGATTTTGAGAAAGGAGAAAGAATTATTTTCTTTTTTTTTTCTCCCTGTTCTCTTCTCCTCTCTCCCAGTATCTCCCCCACTCTGGTCTCATGCTTGACGTCTTGGTTACCAGAGTATGGCGGGACATGGAGGATGGGTTACGAAAAATGGAGAGGTGTTTATGGTCAGAGACCCACCTTAAGGTTGAATCAATGGTGGGGTTAGGACCACAAATGATTTGCAGGCAAATTACAAGCCTAAAGGGGGAAGGGGAGGGGCGGGGCGGGGGGAGGAGGGATGTAGGTGTAAGAGATGGGGGAGGGGAGGATGGGAGGGAGAAAGATATGGGGGGGGGGGGGTTGGTAGCCGTAGATTGTGCAGGATAGTAGGAGGTACAGTGGGGCAAAAAAGTATTTAGTCAGCCACCAATTGTGCAAGTTCTCCCACTTAAAAAGATGAGAGAGGCCTGTAATTAGCATCATAGATAGACCTCAACTATGAGAGACAAAATGAGAAAAAAAATCCAGACAATCACATCGGCTGATTTGGAAAGAATTTATTTGCAAATTATGGTGGAAAATAAGTATTTGGTCACCTACAAACAAGCAAGATTTCTGGCTCTCACAGACCTGTACCTTCTTTAAGAGGCTCCTCTGTCCTGCACTCATTACCTGTATCAATGACACCTGTTTGAACTTGTTATCAGTATAAAAGACACCTGTCCACAACCTCAAACAGTCACACTCCAAACTCCACTATGATGAAGATCAAAGAGCTGTCGAAGGACACCAGAAACAAAATTGTAGACCTGCACCAGGCTGGGAAGACTGAATCTGCAATAGGCAAGCAGCTTGGTGTGAACAAATCAACTGTGGGAGCAATAATTAGAAAATGGAAGACATACAAGACCACTGATAATCTCCCTCGATCTGGGGCTCCACGCAAGATCTTACCCCGTGGGGTCAAAATGATCACAAGAACAATGAGCAAAAATCCCAGGACCACACGGGGGGACCTAGTGAATGACCTGCAGAGAGCTGGGACCAACGTAACAAAGGCTACCATCAGTAACACACTATGCCACCAGGGACTCAGATCCTGCAGTGCCAGACGTGTCCCCCTGCTTAAGCCAGTACATGTCCGGGCCCGTCTGAAGTTTGCTAGAGAGCATTTGGATGATCCAGAAGAGGATTGGGAGAATGTCATATGGTCAGATGAAACCAAAATAGAACTGTTTGGTAGAAACACAACTCGTCGTGTTTGGAGGAGAGAGAATGCTGAGTTGCATCCAAAGAACACCATACCTACTGTGAAGCATGGGGATTGGCAACATCATGCTTTGGGGCTGTTTCTCCACAAAGGGACCAGGACGACTGATCCATGTACAGGACAGAATGAATGGGGCCATGTATCGTGAGAGTTTGAGTGCAAACCTCCTTCCATCAGCAAGGGCATTGAAGATGAAACGTGGCTGGGTCTTCCAACATGACAATGATCCCAAACATACCGCCCGGGCAACTAAGGAGTGGTTTCATAAGAAGTATTTCAAGGTCCTGGAGTGGCCTAGCCAGTCTCCAGATCTCAACCCCATAGAAAACCTTTGGAGGGAGTTGAAAGTCTGTGTTGCCCAGCGACAGCCCCAAAACATCACTGCTCTAGAGGAGATCTGCATGGAGGAATGGGCCCACATACCAGCAACAGTGTGTGCCAACCTTGTGAAGACTTACAGGAACCGTTTGACCTCTCTCATTGCCAACAAAGGATATATAACAAAGTATTGAGATGAACTTTTAATTTTGACCAAATACTTATTTTCCACCATAATTTGCAAATAAATTCTTTCCAAATCAGCCAATGTGATTGTCTGGATTGTTTTTCTCCTTTTGTCTCTCATAGTTGAGGTCTACCTATGATGCCAATTACAGGCCTCTCCCATCTTTTTAAGTGGGAGAACTTGCACAATTGGTGGCTGACTAAATACTTTTTTGCCCCACTGTATATTAGGCTGGAGAAACTATGGAGAACGAATGAGAAGGTATAGTGAAGAGAGGGAGAGAAAGGAGATGGGAAAAGAGGGATGAGAGGGGATGAGAAAAAGAGAACGGAAGAGATTAATTTTGTGACTTGCAATGTTAGAGGCTTAAATAGCCCAAGGAAGAAATTTAGGATACTTAAAGAACTTCAGCATAGATTCTTATCAGTGGTATTCCTACAAGAGACACACCTAGCACAAGAAACAAATGTGAAGTTACAATCCAAATATTATCCAGAGTGGTATTATGCAGATTCCCCAATTAAACGCGCAAAGGGAGTGGCAATAGGATTTGTGAAAAATATCAGGTTTAAGTTGGATGAAAGTTTGGTAGATCCGGGAGATTCCTGTTCTTGAAAGGAAAACTACAGGAAATAGAATGCACATTAGCAAACATTTATTGCTCGAATAAGAGCCCGGAGGTATTTTTAAAAAATATTCTGAGGAAATTAATGGATTTCAAAGAAAGTAATTTGATTGTGGCTGGAGATTTCAATTTTTGTATGGATCCACAGATGGATGTTGCCTCTCTGGTGCAGAGAGATGGTAGTAGGTCTCTGAAAATTTTGAAAAAAAATGTTATTTCAGTGTCAACTGGTAGATATCTGGAGAATTCAGCATATGAAGGAAAGAGACTACACATTTTACTCTCATACACACGAGATGTATTCAAGACTGGATTACATACTGCTGGACCATAGAATTATTGAGTCTCTGGTTAAAGTAAACATGGAAGTCATGTCGATCTCTGATCATGCTCCTGTCACAATGCAATTACTATGGGGAAATGAGCAGAGGGGAGGAAAATTATGGAGGTTGAATGAGTCACTTCTCCACGATCAAGAAACAGACCGGAAATAGAGCAAATTTTTTAACTCAATTATTTAAATTACATGATTAAAAATAAGGATTCTTATCAGGGTTGCCAATCGCCCCTAAAATTTAAGCACAGTTTGTAAAAATCATCTGATTTCTATATGTCCCTAAATTTCTGGGAATGGAAACAGAGTGCCCTTAAAAATTATGGCTGTGGTCAGCTTTGAAACTGCGAACGCATAGTTCCAAAGCTGAATGCTTGTACGGGGCAGTTCCAGGAGGGTGCATGTCTGCATTGCTAAAACTGAAGCCTGCGTGTGATGTGGAACATGTGTATAAAAGTTATGCCAGACATGACTTTTTCTGACAGCTGTCATTCCTTGCCAGAGGTGCCGGTCAGGCACACTCACACTGATTGCCACCGCCAGCCTGCCTCTGCTACCCACCATATCTTTCTCATTATCAGCAATCGTAAATCAATCAGTAATGTAGCGCTGGCACACTGGGGGGGGGGGTGTATTTGTAGAGCAGCCTGGGCCTGAATCTGGGACATATTGCAGCTTGGGGCAGTGAATGGAGCCATCTCTCTCAGTCTCTAGGGACAATGAATCATACATTGCCCACAGAGACAGAGACTGCTCTCTCAGTCTGTGGGGGCAATGAATGGAGCAGTTTCAGTCACAGAGAAAGAGAGAACAACTGCTCCATTCATTGCGCCGACTGCCTGAAAGAGACTGCTCCACTCATTGCCCCTAGTCTGGGCTTGGGGGCAATGGAGAAGTCTCTCTCTCTCTGGGCCTGGGTGTAACATGGAAAACTCTTCTCTCCCTGGTGACAATGTTTCATATTTGAGAATGTTTTCGGTGGGTTTAGTTTGAGTTCATCACATTCTCCTTTGTGCAGTTAGCTTTTCCTGGACTCACAGTCGGCATGAGTGGCATACGCTGCAATTGAGCAGACTGTTCCATTGCCGCTGTGGCCTTGCTGGCTGCCGCCCTTACAGTTGCAAGAAAAAGTTGCAAGAAAAAGTATGTGAGGCCCTTGGGATTACGTGGAGTTTTGCATGAATTGGGCATAAAATGTGCTCTGAACGTCATCTAAGTCACAACAATAGAAGAACACAGTCTGCTGAACATAATACTACATAAACATTAGATGTTGCCATGGTTTAATTGCACATAACATATAAACATTCACAGTGCAGGGAGGAAAAAGTATGTGAGGCCCTAGCTTAATGACTTCTCCCAGAGCTAATTGGAGCCAGGAGTGAGCCAACCTTGACTCCAATCAGTGTGATGATATTGGATGTGTTTCTGACAGCTGTCCTGCCCTTAAAAAACACACACCTGTTTTGGGTTTACTGGTTTTAAGAAGCACTGTCTGATGTGAACCATGCCTCGCAGAAAAGAGCTCTCAGAAGACCTACAATCAAAAATTGTTGACTTGCATGAAGCTGGAAAGGGTTACAAAAGTATCTCCAAAAGCCTTGATGTTCATGTGTCCACGGTAAGACAGACTGTCTACAAATGGAGAAAGTTTAGCACTGTTGCTACTCTCCCTAGGCGTGGTTGTCCTGTAAAAATTACTGCAAGAGCACAGCGCAGAATGCTGCATGAGGTAAAGAAGAATCCCAGAGTGTCAGCTAAAGACCTACAGAAATCTCTGGCACATGCGAACATTTTTTTTTGACACATCTACAATAAGGAAAACATTAAACAAGAATGGAGTACATGGGAGGACACCACGGAGGAAGCCATTGCGGTCCAAAAAGAATATTGCAGCACGTTTGCAGTTTGCAAAAGAGCACCTGGATGTTCCACAGCACTACTGGCAAAATATACTGTGGAGAGATGTAACCAAGATTGAGTTGTTTGGGAAGAACACACAACACTATCTGTGGAGAAAAAAAGGCACAGCACACCAACATCAAAACCTCATCCCCACTGTAAAACATGGCGGAGGGAGCATCATGGTTTGGGGCTGCTTTGCTGCCTCAGGGCCTGGACGGATTGTTGTCATTGATGGGAAAATGAATTCCAGAGTTTATCAAGACATTTTGCAGGAAACCGTACGACCATCTGTCTGCCAACTGAAGCTCCGCAGAGCATGGGTGATGCAACAGGACAATGACCCAAAGCATACAAGGAATTCAACAAAACAATGGCTGCAACAGCACAGAATATGCCTTCTGGAGTGGCCCAGTCAGAGTCCTGACCTCAACCCGATTGAAATGCTGTGGCATGACCTTACGAGAGCGATTCACACCAGACATCCCAAGAATATTGCTACACTGAAACAGTTTTGTGAAGAGGAGTGGTCCAAAATTACTCCAGATCGTTGCAGGTCTGATCTGCAACTACAGGAAACGTTTGGTTGAGGTTATTGCTGCCAAAGGAGGGTCCACCAGTTATTAAGTCCAAAGGTTCACATACGTTTTCCTCCCTGCACTGTGAATGTTTACATGTTATGTGCAATTAAACCATGGCAACATCTAATGTTTGTGTAGTATTATGTTCAGTAGACTGTGTTCTTCTATTGTTGTGACTTAGATGATGTTCAGAGCACATTTTATGCCCAATTCATGCAAAACTCCATGTAATCCCAAGGGGTTCACATACTTTTTCTTGCAACTGTATGGTCACCTGCTGGAACTCCTGAAGCATTTCCTGCCAGTCTTTGGATTCAATATATAGCTGTATATTATTTTTGCTCAACACAATATGTTTTGATGGAAAATGTATCTGCTATAGTCTCATGTTTGATTTTTCTCTTCTCTCATGCACTAAGCTTCTCCTAGACTCACACGGACGTCACTGTTATTGACCAGCTTGTTCCACTTCCACTACCTTTGGCACCCTCCTTGGATCAAGTTGTCTGCAAGCATTCTGTGACAGTCTGAGTGGATATTCCACTCTGTCCTCTAGTAAGTATATGTCAAATTTGAAAGCCACTGTATGGCTCTACAGCCACTACCATCGCCAGATTAGACAACATGATCTACTAAACAGTAAGTGTTTATCTTTTATACAAATACATCACACACATTTTGTCTTTGAAGCTTACTGTCAAGTGGGCAACACATACAACATGAATTTATTTTTTTATTTTTTGGACACACTCTTCCAAGAGTCTCTAAGTGCTGCTAATACTGTATGTTTTTGTAAAATGTTTCTATACGTTCGAAAAGATCAGTTTTCATTAACAGTTATTGGGTTTCCTTTTTTTCCCCTCAGACAGGCATCTGCAGCACACAAGGCAGTATATATATAGGTGCTAGCTCATAGAATATTTATGAATACGTGAAACATCTTTTAAAAGATTCTTACCTTGTTCAAAATAGGTTTGCACTTTGGCACTTTAAAATTGATATTTATCTTCAAAAGGCTTCAGAAGGCTGGTTTGGCTGTAGGTTTCCCACAGAAGTGGGAAAACATTAAAGGTTTGTTTGATCTCAGATTAAAGTTTGATACATTTTGGCTAGGTTCATACTTATGCGGATTTCAGTGCATTTCCCAGTTTGTAGAAACACACTACAGTTCATTTAACATGATTTCCTATGGATCTAGTTCACATCTGTGCATTTTGAGCCAGCGCAAATTTTTAAAAGGGTCAGGGACTTTTTCCTGCAGCAGATTGCATTTTGATTGCAATAGACTTCAATGGATCTGAACCAAAAACACAAGTATGTGTTTTTGTATGCATTTTGCATAGTGTGTTTTGTGTGATTTTAAGCTGGTTAAGGAATGAGCAACCGCCGGCTTCCTTAACAACCAGTAAACAACATGGTTGTTGAGGAGTGGGCGGCCGTTGCACCCTTAACAACCAATGAGCCATCAGCAACGACAGCTGAATATAAACAAACCTTCTGCTGGCAATTTAAAAAAAAAAAAATCAGGAAAAAAAGCATGGGGTCAGTCCTCCCAACAGATTTTTATGGGGAACCCCATGCCAAAATTTATAAAAGGACCCCCCCCACACAATTTCATGCCAGACCCTTATCTGAGCATGCAGCTCAGGAAAAAGGGGGGGGCAAGAGTGAGCGCCCCCCCCTTCCCACCCTGAGAACCAGGCAACATGCCTTCAACATGGGGGGGTTGCTTTGAGCTCACACTTACCCCCTCCCCCCAAAAAAACCCCTTATTTTCATGTTGATGACCTTCGGCTGTGGCGGTCTGTGGGGGTTGACATCGGAATTTGGAAGTCCCCTTTTTGACCCCAGATCCCAGCCAATCCCCCCACCCCCCTATACATTCACCAAAAATGTGAACACAATTATAACAGTTTTTGACAAATCCTTTAATAAAAAAAAAAAAAATTGTCCCCGGGTGCAGATCCAATGTCAATCACGATGAACACCGCCGACCCGAAGAAAAAAAAAAAGCGCCGCACCCAACGAATGTTCATCTGACAGCTCTTACATAAGAGATGGACGGTTGAGCTGTCATATGGCGGAATCCTTCAACAGGATCGGAGCTCTTTTTTTCTTTGGGACGGTGGCGTTCATCACCTGGTATAGTGCAGGAATATGAAGGGGGGGTGTGGAGGGTGCTCGTTCACCCCCCTTTTCAGACCTAACGGGCTGCATGCTTGGATAAGGGTCTGGTATCGCTGTTTTTTCTGTAAAATACTGGCGCGACTTCCCCTTAAAATCTATACCAGGCTCTTGGAAGGGAAGGGGGAAAGCGACCCACACAGTTTTATTTCCTGATTTTTTAATTGACAATAGGATTTGTTTATATTCAGCTGTCAGCAGGGAACCCTGCTGACAGCTGATGACTCACTGGTTGTTAATGACGCGGCCCGCTCCTTAATTACCATTTTTTTTTTCCTTTCTCAAATCCTTTTCTTTTCCAGATATACAAACAGCATACACTAATCACCCACTTTATTAGGTACACCTGTTCAATTGCTTGGTAACACAAATTGCTAATCAGCCAATCACATGGCAGCAACTCAATGCATTTAAGCATCTAGACGTAGTGAAGATGACTTGTGGACGTTCAAACCAAGCTTCAGAATGGGGAAGAAAGGGGATTTAAGTAACTTTGAACGTGGCATCTTTGTTGGTGCCAGACTGTCTGGTCTGTGTATTTCAAAAGCTGCTGATCTTACTTGGATTTTCACGCACAACCATCTCTAGGGTTTACAGGGATTGGTCCAAAAAAGAGAAAATATCCAGTGAGTGGCAGTTGTGTGGATGAAAATGCCTTGTTGATGTCAGAGGAGAATGGGCAGACTGGTTCATGATGACAGAAAGGCAACAGTAACTCGAATAACCACTCGTTACAACCAGGGTATGCAGAATACCATCTCTAAGTACAACACTTCAAAGCTTAAAGCAGATAGGCTACAGTAGCAGAAGACCACACCAGGTGCCACTCCTGTCAGCTAATAACAGGAAACAGAGGCTAGAATTTGTACAGGCTCAGTTAAATTGAATAGAAGACTGGAATAACGTTGCCTGGTCTGATGAGTCTCGATTTCAGATGGTAGGGTCAAACAACATAAAAGCATGGATCCATCCTGTCTTATCAAAAGTTCATGGATGTGCTGTTGACAAGTCTGCAGCAACTGCGTGATGCTGTCATGTCAATATAGACCAAAATCTCTAAGGAATATTTCCAACACCTTGTTGAATCTATCCCACGAAGAATTAAGGCAGTTCTGAAGAAAAAAAGGGGGTCCAACAAGGAAGGTGTACCTAATAAAGGGACTGGTAAGTGTATATCAAAATATACACATACATAAATTATTTTATCCCCCTCCTCTCCCTCACCCTAACCTATAGGCACAAATAACCAACTATTATCATTATTATACAGTATTTATATAGCGCTAAAAGGTTTGCTCAGCGCTGTACATTATAGTGGGGGACAGTACATGAGACAATACAGTAACAAGACAAAACACGAGGGGGTCAAGGGCCCTGCTCTTTCGAGCTTACAATCTAGGAGGGAGGGGATAGTGGTACAGGAGAAAGTGGTTGTGGGGGATGGAGTGGTAGGAGGAGTGGAGGAGATCGGCTGTTAGGTGAGGGCGGGGTAGGCTTCCCTGAAGAGATGGGTTTTCAGGGTGCGCCTAAAGGTGAGGAGGGTAGGTGACAGTCTGATGGATTGGGGTAGTAAGTTCCAGAGGATGGGGGAAGTCCTGGAGAAGTCCTGCAGTCGGGCGTGGGAGGTGGAGACCAGGGAGCTAGAAAGTAGGAGGTCTTGTGAGGAGCGAAGAGTACGGGTTGGGTGGTATTTGGGTATCAGGTCAGTGAGGTAGTTTGGGGCAGCGTTATGAATGGCTTTGTATGTCTGTGTTAGTAGTTTGAATTTAATGCATTGGGCAATCGGGAGCCAGTGGAGGGAATGACAGAGGGGGGTGGCAGAAGCGGAGCGGTTGGTAAGGTGGGTGAGTCTGGCCTCTGAGTTCAGGATAGACTGAAGCGGGGATAGTCTGTGATGAGGTAGGCCGGTGAGAAGGGAGTTGCAGTAGTCCAGACGTGAGATAATAAGGGAGTGAACGAGTTGTTTAGTAGTGTCTGGGGTCAGGAACGTACGTATTTTGGAGATGTTGCGGAGGTGGAGCCTGCACAAGTTTGCCAATGATTGGACATGGGTTGGAAGGACAGGTTTTAGTCTAGAGTGACACCTAGGACTTTGGCTTGCAGGGTGGGACTGATGGTGGCGTTTTTGGTCGTGATGGAGAGGGAAGGGGAGGTGGGGGGGGCGTGGGCTGGGGGGAAAATCAGCTCGGTTTTGGAAAGGTTCAATTTGAGGAAATGGAGAGACATCCAGTCTGATATGTCGTTCAGTAGGTGGGTGATACGGTCGGAGACTGAAGGGGTGAGGCGAGGGATGGAGAGGTAAATTTGCGTGTCATCGGCGTAGAGGTGATAGTTGAAGCCGTGGGAGTGTATCAGTTTGACAAGGGAGGAGGTGAGATGGAGAAGAGAAGGGGCCCGAGGACAGAGCCTTGGGGGACCCCAACAGAGAGGGGGAGAGAGGGGGAGGTGGTAGCGTTATAGGTAACGCTGAAGGAGCGTTGGGATATATAGGAGGAGAGCCAGGAGAGAGCAGCGTCTCTGATGCCGAGGGAGTGTAGTTTATTAAGGAGGAGGGGGTGGTCAACTGTGTCGAAGGCCGCGAAAAGGTCAAGGAGTAAGAGGACTGAGTAGTGGCCATTAGCTTTGGCGGTTAGCAGGTCATTAGTGATTTTGAGTAAGGCGTTTTCGGTGGAGTGTAAGGGACGGAAGCCAGACTGTAGTGGATCGAGGAGGTTGTCATCCATCATAGTGCTTGTTTTCATGCAAAATGAGAGGAAAAAAAATTATATATTATATATATATATATTTTTTTTTTTATTTAATTATAAATAAAATTATTTTTATAAATAAAAATAAAATACACACACACTCTATTATTCCCATTTCCCGATACCATGCTTGAGGTCTCAACCCATAAATTTCCATACTCCATATTTACGCACACCTCCTCTTCTTGTATAAGCTTTTCTCTTACGAATGTATAATTCACAGCTCTTAGCCATGCTGCATGAGGGCAGTAAAGGGATTATCCATTTTTAGGCAATCCATTTTCTGGCCTGGTAAAGGCATCACAACATTGCTGTCTGTATTAAGAAGGGAACTGCCTGGCGTTCTATAAGTCCCAACACACACAGTTTAGGTTCCAACAAAAGCAGGACCCACAATACCAAACATATCTATCACCACCTCACAATATCCATATAATTTGGGGCCTCTCCAAAACATATGGATAAAGCCTCCAGACGCATCCCAGATAGAAACAATTTCCGAGTTGTACAATATACCCTGTGAATTACGGAAGATCTAATTCCTTTTTCATTGCTGCCAGATGTATAGTACTATACAATTTTGATATTAGTCCTGTAGTCGAGGTAGCCTATACCAAGGTTTCTAATAGGGGGGTCTTACTCCATTCCAACACTACTATCTTAAATTGAGCTGTCAATGCATGCCTAATCTGTAGTTATAAAAGAACTTATCTGACAAATTCTTCTTTCAATTCCTGAAAGATTTTCAATACACCAGCAGAGTATAATTGTGCAAGATACACAATACCCTTCTGCCTCCAGTTCAGTTCAAAATTCTCCAACGTCCCAAGCTCTTATTTTTCCATATAGGGACATAATCGGTAACTCCTCTATACCCGAGCAAGGCCCATACCGTCCTCCACAACTTCAATAGCATCCACGCCATCTTAATTAAAAGGGGAGACAACAATGCATCTTATATCTTTCCGTAAATTCAGTTGATAGAGGTATTAAGTTGTTCAAAATATATCATTTAAGGTTTGCTGTTACATTTATTCCTAAATATTTAAACCTTTCCGGCAACCTTTCTTCTATTACAGCCAGTGCAAGCAATGTGGATTTCCCCCAATTAATGGATAAACCAGAGAAAGGCAAAATTCTTATATCCATTACTGCGGTCAACAATTGGCCGGTAATCCCCCAAGAACAGAAGGATATCATCCACATATAGTGCAATTTTTTCCTCACACGCCCCTTATTGAAAACCCCTGCTGCACTTCTAGCTATAGCTAATGGCGCCAAGGCGAAAAGCAATTTCACCCACTTCATAAACATGGGGCCAAATTTAAATACTGACAAAAAAACTTTCCATAAATCATGCAACTTGATGCTGTCAAATGCTTTGGCAGAGGTTAGGGAAAGAGTGGTATTTAATCCACTTTTGTCCACGTGGATTTGTAAATTTAAAAATACTCTTCTAATATTTAGGGCTTTTCCTGGAATAAACCCAGACTGATCCAGATTGACCAGTTTCTGTATAAACCCACTTAATCTAGTAGGCAGCATTCTCACCAATAACTTAACATCTTTACAGAGCAAGGAGATCAGTCTGTACGATGAAGGCTAGAGTGGGTCTTTACCCTCCTAATGCATCAGAATAATTGTAGCCTCAGTCATAGGTGGCGGTAATTTTCCCTTATTCAACGCTCAATTCAAAACTTACAAGAGCTCTGGAAGTAATATTTCTCTATGCTAATAGATTTCCGTTGGCAGTCCATCTGGACCTTGTGCCTTATGGATAGCAGAGTCTGATACCGCACATTGAAGCTCCTCAATGGTAATGGGGGCCTCCAGCATGTTCCTATCACCTTCTGAGAGAAATGGGATCTCTAGGCAATGGAAGATTTCCCCATTTCCTCCTCCTCCCATATTTTAGAGCTATATAAATCTAAACAATAGTTCATAAAAGTATTCAGTATTTCAGGTGAGCATGTGGTAACTCTTCCAGAACTAGTTTCAATAGATAGTATAGTTGTAGAAACAGTATGGGCCTTTGCTGAAAAAAAAAAGGTAACCAGTTCTTTCTCCCTCTTCGTAGAATTGCTGTTTCATAAAGAACCTTTTATTTTCAACCTTCGTGAAGGATACCATACGATACATCTGTTGCATCTCAGACCACCTGGTTAAATTAGCTGGGGATGGGTCTTCTACGTATATTTTTTCTACTTCAGCCACCTCTTTCATAACTGACAAGTCCCAATCCTGTAGACCTTTTTATCTTAGTAATTTGTTGGATTAGGAGCCCCATGTTATTTGGCCTCTCTTGGAAGTTGCAGGTATAATCTGATTAAGAATTATAGGTGTGGTATAAACCCATTGTGCCAGTTTAGATTGCGTTTGAATTGCATGTCTAAGCTGCAAATATTGAAAGAAACATTTGGTAGGTAGGCCAAATTCCTTTTGTAAAGTATGAAAGTCCTTCAGAAGCTGGCCAATACTCAAGGCCCCATATTAGCCATTGATCAAATCCCTGTAATTTTAATAATGTGGGGTATTTAAAATTCTGGAATATTCAAGTACAATTCATATACCCCTTATAATCCCAAAAATATTTGATCTTATTCCACTTTTAATTTAGGTCAAGTGTCAATAAGGTTATAGGGGAAATGGTGTTGGTCACATAGAAAGATATCAATAGTATAGTTAGAAGATTGAAGGAATGTTCATACTTAGTGAGGTATTATATATGAATTTGTGTTTTGTTTTGAATATATATATATATTTTTTTTCTTTATATTGCACTAGGTGCATATGGTAATTATGGTAATTATTATGAGAGCCGGAGACCATCAAAAATGTAATTGTAATTGTTGGTGGTTGTAAAGTGTCGTATGTGTTCTAAAAAAATGAAATAAAATGTATAATAAAGAGCAATTAAAAAAAAAAAGAATAATGTTCAAAAATGTGTTTCCTGCAGAGAACAGAGACCTTAAGAGTGGAGGCAGTCGCAAATATAGCTGTTCTCTTTACTGGATCTCCCAACTCTCTCACATTCCAGGAACAGTCACCATACTAAACATCCCAAAAAATCTCAACATAAAATGCTTAATATAACCAAAATTGTTATTCTCCTTGTGAAAAAACTGGGCTTTTTGTTACTCACTGTAAAACCCCCTTCTCTGAGTTCATTGATTGATACAGCATCTTCTATTCGCAACCATAGGGTTATATCGCCACCTACAGGAGTAGGACACTAGGCAGAAAAAAAGAAACTTGGCACAGCCTATGGGCAGTCCTGGCTGACATAAACTCCTTCTCTGCATAGGCAATCTAGTTAGTCAAAAACCGTGTCAAAGAAACAATTACAGAGGGGTTGGTGCTATGTCCATCAATTAACTCAGAGAAAGGGATTTTATGGTAACAAAAAAAATCCTGTTTTCTCTTTTGTTCAAGACAGCATCTTCTATTCTTGACCACAGGGACATCCAAAATCAGTGTCCGGAAAGTGAGGAGTGGGAGAAAAAACAAGGCCAACAGACAAGAGCCAAACCAGAACACACACCCCTCAGGAGGGAACAGAAACTCAAATAGCAGCCTGCAAAACTTTGCAGCCAAAAGGAAGCGTCCAAAGACGCCAGAACATCCACCTTGCAAAACTTCGTAAAGGTGTGCACAGACAACCAGGTAGCAACTTTTCAGGTTTGAGGCACAGATGTCCTATGAGAGAAGGCCCAGGAAACACTAAGTGCCCGAGTAGAATGCACCGTTATGGGAAAGGCAGGAACCTGACCCTTAATGGTATAGGCTTCAGCCGCTGTCTGTATAATCCATCTAGAAATGGTGACAGAGGATGCCACCAAACACTTCCTCTGCCCATTTGTGATCAAACAGGGAATCCGTTCTCAAAGGTATTGTGAAAGGTTAATGAACTTCATATTTAACTTTTCACTTTCTGATGAACCTAACCCATGATTACAATTATTCATTTCCGTTTCTGACTTCTGGTGATTGTTTTTAATGTTTCCGCCAACGATTCTTTCACTTTGCTTTTTTCTCCTCCTCTGCTTCCACTGGCGCCTCTCCCCTTCTCTGTTGTTTTGAGAATACCCCGCCCCAGGGTCCCACCTCCTATTTCTGTTAGAGTGTTGTCTAAAAAACTGACCGTTTTTGGTTCTTCATCCTTGCTTTCAGAAGATGTAGGTCTATTCCTAGGTGGTGTACGAGAACGGTAATGGCGCCGTCAGGATCCGCTCCGCACTGATTGGAAAGATCAAATATCTCTCTACTTGCTCAATCGTCTAGATCCCTCTTAAATATTAAAAAAATAAAAACACCAAAAATGCAGCGCTTGAGCATGTAGTAAGAAGAAATTAGCGTATGCACATCCAGATTAAAAGAAATACATTAAAGGTATAACATGCACCAACTTAAACGCACAAATTAATGCAAACAATGGACGGGTAAGTATTATTGATTCATCCGACCAAAACAAAGTGCATATAGTGATAGGGATGTTAGAGTCATTAGAAGTACATCCGTGTATCAATCAAATTCGTGACTTCCGTGATAGGAGAATAGCTGCAAAACGCACTAACCAGATAGCGCAGGAAAAAGCGCATTGGAGTATAATGACCTACTCCCGGTCACAGCCCAAAGATCATCAGCGAAGGGACCTCAGGAACACCTTTGCATCAATCATGCCGTCTCCTACCACCAGGGGGAGTACGTCTCCTTACAGTTACACGAATTTGCCTTATATCGTCTTTCGCCAAGGGTGGTGTGCTTTCGTATCAGGAGATCACCTTAGGGACTCAGCAATAAGGCCAGTGACAATAGATTCCCGAGCAGCCAGTATCAATAGACCAACAGACCTTCTAGCACGCCCCAGCACCCCCCTTGCCATTACATGCGTTCAGTGCTGGAACTGCATTCCCCCACGTTCTCTGCTCACTTTTAGGTGATCTCTGAAAACCTATCTCTTCAGGGAAGCCTATCCTGTCCTCAGCTAATAATGGAATCTTCTCTTAAATATTGTTTGTTTGGTTCTACATAAAATTTTTTGGATCTTTTCTATCTCTTTTTTAAGAAGACCATTTAGTCTCAAAGTCACAATTTTCCTTAAAAGGCTCAGACAGTCTAGTGCTCTCTTCAATTTAGGTTTTTATTTCTGTCAGTTAAGTATTTTCTTCATCTACGATTAACTGCATAACTGCCAACCTATGATCAATACATTGTTGTTTCCATTTTTTCCAAGAATCTCTGAGTATGTAAATGTTCAGCAGGAATGACCCTCTCTCTGAGGCCCCTAGGGATAATGCCATTAGTTATTTATGATTCCAGAGATAGGATATCCCATCTTCGGTTTAAATATTTAATAGTTAATTTTTTATGTGGTTTAAAGAAACCCTTAATGGTGTCCCCTTCTGATATTGCAGAATAACAAGATTCCAGAGGGAAAACTTATCTAATCTCCTCCTCAATATCCTCCCCAATGACAAACGCCATCTGGGCCGTGGTTTACTGGTACAGAATCTTTCTAGTGTAGGGTGGAAGGAACAACACTACGTAATTCAACCATTTAAATACATTTTTGACGTTAATGCAGGGCTCAACCATGAAAGGAGACCCACAGAGAGTCAAACATCAATTCAAATGAAAAAAATAAAAACAAAAAACCGGGAACCACTGCCAAAGTACTGTAATTATTTATCTATCTGCACAAATTTGACTTTGGCTGAAAGACAGGCCCTAGAGGAGCTTACGGCCAATTATAATTTGGTAATTAAGCCAGCAGATAAAGGAGGTGGGATTCAGGATCGTATAAATTACATATCAGAAGCATGCAGACTACTCTCTGACAACCAGACATACATTACATTGAATACTAACCCTCTACTCCAGTTTATTACTGAGGCCTCCAGACTAGTCACACAAGCACTTACAGATAAGATCATATGTAAGTCTGAAGCACAATTTCTTGTCAAAGAATTTCATAATACACCATACTTCTACCACCTTCCCAAAGGGTTTAAAAATCTAAATAATCCTCCAGGCCATCCCATTGTGATGGCTATGGATAGCCTCACTAGTGGTTTCTCACAGTATGTACACCAGTTCCTTCAACTGTTGGCACAAGGTCTACAATCCTTTATTAGGGATTGAACACATCTACTTGAACAACTAATCCCCACACATGGGAATCTTCCTACATCTGGGTCTCAGTCGATGTACAATCACCCTATACATCCATACCGCACAATGTTGGGTTGCTTGTCATACAGTTTTTTCTATCTTTAGATCCCCTATTGAATTAGAGGCAGGCTTGCTTTATTTTGGGAGCAACATCCTTCTGCCTCACTCACAATTACTTTCAGTTTAATGGTGAGTTTTACTTACAAGGTTAATGGAATGGAGCCAATTTTGCTCCCTCCTATGCCAATCTCACCATGGGATTCTGGGAAACTTCTTTCATATGGTGTAATAATCTCTTTTCACCCAACAGAGTCTACTATGGAAGGTATATAGAGGACATCATCGTTATTTGGGACGGACCAGAGTCATCCATACAGGACTTTGTTGCCCACTGTAATAATAATGACATGGGTCTCTCCTTAACCTCAGTTGTTGATAAAAACACCTTAGCTTTTCTAGATCTTGAAATAGGTCATGATGGTAATGTTATTTACGCAAAAAACTATACAAATTCAACCGCTGGGAATTCCTTTCTCCATTACAAAAGCTGCCATCATCCACTATGGATTAAACAATATCTCTAGAAGTCAATTTTGCAGACCTAATTGTACGAGTCAGAACGATTACATACCCCAAAATGATATCCTTAAGAATAAATTAGTGGAAAACGGTTATCCTCACAACATTGTAGATGAACCTTTTGTTTGATATACCGGTAACCTCCCAATAACTGATAAGCTCTCTACTATAGATGCTCCAGATGTACGTTTTACCACTCAGTTCAATTCTCGCCATAAGAAGATGCAATACATCTTACAAAAACATTGGACAATATTAGCCACTTCAGCCCCGGGAGGTTTTCCCCCTTCCTGTGACCAGACCATTTTTTGTTATTCGGCACTGCGGTATTTCAAATGATAATTGCGTGGTCATGCATCACTGTAACCAAACAAAATATATGTCCTTTTTTTCACACAAATAGAATTCTTTTGGTGGTATTTGATCACCACTGGGTTTATTTTTTGTGATAAAAACTATAAAAGATTAAACATTTTGAAAAAACAAAAACCAATATTTTCTACCTCCTGTTAAACAAAATGTGCAATAAACTGAAATAAATTTAGGCCAAAATGTATTCTGCTACATGTCTTTTGCAAAGAAAAATCCCAATATGTGTGTAATAATTGGTTTGTTTGAAAGTTATAGCGTCTATAAACTATGGTGTATTTTTTGGAATTTACATAGCTGTTACTTTCTGACTGCCTATCACATTTCTTGAGGTTCTAAAATGCCAGGGCAGTACAAAAATCCCCCAAATTACCCGTTTGGAAAGTAGACACCCCAAGGAATTAGTTTTTTTTGCATTTTGAGCCCATGGAAGATTTTTTTGCCACAAATTTTTGGAAAATGACAATTTTTTTTTTTTTTTACCAAAGTTGTCACTTAAATGATATATTGCTCACACATGCCATGGGTATATGTGGAATAACACCCCAAAACACATTTTGCTGCTTCTCCCAAGTGTGGGGATGCCACATGTGAGAGACTTTTTGGCAGACTAGCTACATACAGGCCCCCAAAATACAATGACCACCATCAGCTTTCAAAGGGCATATTTCCTCATGTCACTTCCTCACTACCTATCACAGTTTCGGAGGCCCTGAAATGCCAGGATAGTACAAACAACTCCACAAATTACCCCTTTGTGAAAAGCAGATACCCCAACGATTTGGAATATCATTTTTGCCACAGGGGGTTTGAAAAAGAAAAGAAAAAATACAATTTTGTTTT